>NC_056524.1:168254151-168512077 GCF_019175285.1 Sceloporus undulatus
TATTGCTACTTCTCCTGTAGTATGGATGAAAATAAAGAGCACATTTAGTAAAAAGCAAAGTTAAGAAAGAATCACAATCCTTTAAAATGAAACACCCAAACTGCCGCTACTATACAGAGATATTTTTCCTAGTATTTACGGCAGGATACAAATACATACAGTGTTATCAGGTTTTAATTTTTATGTTCTGTATTTTTACTTCTCAAAAAAAAAAAAAAAGGAAACCAGATGCCTGCCCACCTTCTCCTTTAGCAAAAGTGTGATGACAGCAGTTGCTGAGCAACAGAGAACATGCAATGTTGTTTGCACCTACACATCAACTCAAAAGATGCACATGAACTTTTCTCTACACAAGGGCAAATGCTCAGGAAGTTTGTGCAGCACTTTAAATAAATGAATGTAGGAAAAAAACAGTCAAAGTGAAATCATAGAGGTAAAAATGTGTACTGCTCAAGAATCCCCTTTTCAACAAGAACAAGTAATGTAGTGAGTTGGCCATCCAAGGGCGATATCACCCATACCAAGAACCACATGAAACAAGCTTGTAGAAAGCAGGGCCACAACTGTATTGATTACAGCTGAAAATGGGGTTGGCCAAATGCATGGATCTAGGTTTAATCATTGATCAGCTTGCATGATGATTGATGAGCCCTACTCCAACTTGGTTCTGGATCAAGCAGGTGACAGGACAGGATCCATGTGGGCTGGCATCCTGCATAATGTTCTGTTACTGGGGAATGCCAGAAAGGTGCCCCAATCTGGATGACACTATTTCCACCCTCCACAGCTGAGATTCATAGGGGGACTCCCATATATTACCAGTGCCCACCAGACACTGGTGAACCCATGCTGACTGCCCCTCTACAGTTGTGACAAAACATAGTCACACAATTGCTGTGGGAACCAAACCTACAATGCCATAAAATGCCATGCCAACCATATACGGTAGGTGAGAAGAGGGTGGGCAGTTAATTCTGGCCAGGTGTGTCATCCAGTGAGCTTGAACCAGGATAAACTCATTGGCTGAGGCTTCTTGTTTTTCCCCAGACAATGCAGTCACCATTCTGCATTTTGGAAAGAAAAAGCTGGTGATTTAAATTGCAGCCCAATATCTGGAGAACCAAATGCTCACCACTTCTGCATAAGGTAGATGGACAAATATGGAACCTTTCCCAACATATGACTGATGAACATGTAATAGCAAGGAAGAGCTTCATTACCTGCTTTTCATTAAACAGAAGTTAAATAATAGTATAGGCAGATAATACTAAAATGATATAATCTTGCTTATTCACCATAATAGAAATGTCAGACTGTATATTTGTTCTGAATTACTTGGTTACACCGAGTAAACTATCCATAGTGCTGTTGTACTTAGTCTAATAATTCATCTTTGTAAACTTGTGAGAGTTCCACATTTTAATATTTTTCTTTGGATGCCTGTCTTACATTTTATAAGATAAGAAATAGCTTTCATAGTCACTTAGGCTGGAAGTCAAAATAAATCTAATTCAAATGCATCTCCTTAGTTACTTGAACTCAGATGTGTTTTGGAGATTAACAATTCTAAACAAAAACATAAATTGAATACTTGAAATGTATTTTAAACAATGCTATCTTGTATTTCCTTCAAATGCACAGTGCATTAAATATTTAGGTTTGTTTTATTAAAGGTGCATAAACATTAGAAATGGGTAAACTAGTCAAATATTGTGAACTGAAATCTCATGCACACCTAAATGAAAACATTCCTATTTACTTATTCCAAATGAAATATTTAGAATCAGAATCTATTCATGCTTTTGCACAATTGTTCAGTTTATAAAAGATCACTGTTTGCATTTTAAATAGTTTTAATTGCTCAAATCAGTGAAATTAAAAAAAATAATCCCACGAAGAAAAAAAGCTGAAGTGGAAAAGATGCAAAAAAAAGGGCAAAGAATATAATCAGATCACTTAAATCACTTTCCCTAATTGGGAGTATAAAAAATGTAAACTTTGCCTTAGAAAAAAGGCAATGGAGGCATGATATTTATAAATTCACAAGTGTTCTAGACAAAGGAGATTACTGCACCACCCTTTCCTCCTGCACTAGATGCGGGATGTAAATTTCAATAGGTAGATTTTATCACACACACCCATGCCCAGGCAGTAGGCTCTGGTATGCAGTCCGGGCTTTCCGTGATCCGAGCCTCTGTCGTACCTTGCAAAGAATGGGAAAATCCCACTCTTTGCAAAGTGCAGGAGAAGCTTGGATCAACAGGATTTCTATTGCCTAGGCACAGGGGCATGTAATAAAATCTGCCCATTGAGATTTACATCCCGTGTCTAGCATGGAGAGGACAGGGTGGTGCAATATTCTCCACCATTAATTTCTCACACACTCATTCTTTCATAAATTTGGAAGGAATCAGAAACCCTAGATGAAATACGGTAGACAAACACAGACTAAATTACTGACTTGTTCACTCAGAACCAAGTGAACCTACATACAATAATATTTGATTGTGGATAATGTATTTAAAAGATGGTTAGAAAATTCAGTGTATGGATTCATTCACTGTCTGTGAGAGCTAATGGGCATCGCCTTTCCACAGGCATTCTCCTTGTATAAGTTCATTAGTCATGAGTAGAAGAGTGGAAATAAGCTTGCCAGTTCATCCCTTTTCTGCTGAACTTTCCCCCTCTATCCTTGGAAGGTGAATGTATGTGGAGGGAAGTCTTCTGTGTATGCATGGAAGCTGTTCCCAAAATGTTTGAATTTTGTAAAAACAAGATCCTGAATTCTGAAGGAAAGCACCCACAGATACACGTGCCTCCTTTTAACAGATGGAGAGATGGTTGTGAAAGGGGGACAGAGTGACCAGGTTCAACCAAACCATCTTACTCACACATAGAGTATACATGGAAGGAGTATGCCCTAATGCTGCTAGTGTAGCTCAGAAATTTTAGTTGTTGTTGTTGTTGTTGTTGTTATTATTACCAGCTTTATGCACAGCCTTTCCCCCAAAAGCTGGGCCTTAGAGTAGCTTGAACTTAAAATACAATATACTGTAGTTAAAACATGCAAAAGATCAGTGTTAAAAAGGAATTAAAGTACCAAAACTACAGTCATCCCTCCATATCCATGGATCCTTTATCCACAGATTCAAGTATCCATAGCTTGAAACTATTATATATATATATACACACACACACACACATGTCCTTTATATAAAATGGCAAAATCAAGGTTTGCTGTTTGTAAAACACACACACACAGCAAACCTTGATTTTGCCATTTTATATAAGGGGCACCATTTTATTATGCCATTGTATTTAAGGGGACCTGAGCATCCATGGCTATTGGTATCCACAGGAAACCCTGGAAAAAACCCACAATAGATATCCGTATTTAAAACATCCTTGAACACACAGTTAAAAATGAAATTAGGGTGCATCTTTTTAAAAAGTTAAAGTAATAAAAAAGAAGCACTAAACTCTCTTAAAATACTGTCTTTTAAAACCTTCTGTTTTAAAAAAAAGCTGTCAGAAAAAAATAAAAGAAAGGTGTGTGCCTGCTGACAAAATGACTGCAAGGAAGGGGATTCTCCTCCAAAGCCTAAGGGCAGTTCCACAGCCTAGCAACAGCCATGAACAAACCACTGTCTTAATATTCCTACCAATCAATTTGCTGTGGAAGTGGTGATAGGGGGAGATATGGTCTATAAAACAGCCTGGATCTAAGCCATATAAGTCCTTTGAATTGTGCCAGGAAACAGTCTAGTAGCTAGTGGAGCTACAAGGAAGGTGTAGGGTCCCTAGCTAACATTTGATTCTATTCATGCCAACTGAAAGTCACTGAACAATCCTTAAAGGCAGCCCCATATAGGGCATGTTATTATTATCTAAACAGAATGTAAGTAAGGCATGCATCACTATATCAGGCTTCTCTGGGAATAAGTGTAGTTGTTGCACTACCATTAAATGTAAAAACCCCTAGCCCCCACAGAAACCATGGCTTTTAGGCTCAAAACTGAGTCCAAGAGTATATACAAACTTAGAACCTGCATCGTCAGTGACAGTGGCCTGTTACAGACAGCCAAAATAAAGCTGCTTCGAGTCACAATGGAGGTATGGTGTTTCAATGATGCATGCGTCCTAAGAGTCCAGAAGCCACACCAAAGCCACGCTCTAGTCCTTAGGGCTGGAGTGTGGCTTTGGTGCGACTTCTGGACTCTTAGGACGCATGCATCATTGAAACACCATATCTCTACTGTGACTCGAAGCAGCTTTATTTTGGCTGTCTGTAACAGGCCAGTGTAACCCTATCCAGCACAGGCTGAATTCCTATCCCCTGATCTACCTTTCTGCTGACCAGGAACACTTCTGCCTTCTTTGGATTAAGCGTCAGTTTGTTCACCATTATGCAGTCCATCACCATTAGTATCAGACGTTGCTTAAGAACTACAACAGCTTCCTCAGAGTTTGGTGGAAAAGGGAAATAGATTTGGGTGTTGTTAACATACTGGTGACACCAGGCCCTGAAATTCTGGACAGTGTTTTAGTGTAGACATTGAATATCAGGACAGCACAGAGCCCAGAGGGACTCTGCTTGTGAGTAACAAAAAGGAACAGGAATTTCCAAGTGTCATATTCTGGGCTTAACTGTCTAGGAAGCCAGAGAACCACTTTAAAGCAATTCCTCCAAATCCCATCCCACCAAGGCGATCCAGAAAGATAACATGGTTGGTGGCATCAAAAGCCACCAAAAGGTCCTGCAGAGTGAACTTGTCACACTACTGTCTAGTTCCCAGCAAAGGCAGCCCACCAGGGTGGCCAAAAACTGAAATGCCCTAAGGTAATCCATTTCATCCAAGAACCTCTGAAGCTTGGAGGACATCACACATTCTAATGCCTTGTCCAAAAATGTAATGTTGGACACTGGACCATAGCTATCCACAACAGAGGGATGCAGGGATTTTTTTTTTTCAAGAGGCCCTGTAACTACCTCCTCTAGGTGAGCAGGAACCTAGCCTTGTTTTTAGAAGGTACTGACTATCCTACTCTCTCAGTCAGTCCATCTCTGTCCTTTTAAAGAGACAAGAAAGGCTAAGATTTAGGAACTCTAACTTCTTCATGTTTTGAAATAACTTTAGAAGTAACTATCCATGTGATTTACTTACATGTCGACTGATTCACTTGCATGCTTTAGAAGTAACTATGCCATCTGTTGCCATAGTTACTTCTAAGGCCATTCTAATTCCATTGGCTTAAACTTTGTTTTAGTCCTGACTAGCGTAGATCCATTGTATTTATTTACAGGTTGACTCTCCATTCAATAATTTATTTTAAAGGGTCTATTCTAGTTGAAACCAACCAACATGATTCTGGTCATTGTTTTTTGAGGTAACAAGAGCATAATAACATTATTAAAAAATAATGTGATGTCTTGTAATGTTGTTATTTTCTTAGTGCAACAAGTAGCATGTACTCATTACTTCTAAAACTTTCTTTTCTCAAATATTGCTTTGGGTGAGTCATTTGGAGGGAGAGGTTGGCCATTTTTCTATTTTAAGTATATTTTGTTAAAAAGTCATTTTAAAAAAAACCCCAAAAGCAATGTATTAGCATGTATTAATAATATATCACTCTCCATGTAACCATTTAGCACTCCTCCCCCCAAAGTGAAGCCATATTCATTAATTTTAAAAAATGTTTCAACTTTACCAATACCCTGTTTGGGAGTGCACTAAATTTTGGGACTGTTCCTCTTGTATCTTGTGAAGTTCCTGGACATATCAGATTTCCCACTGTGTGAAAGACAGTGCTGGACAGAGCAGTCTTAAGTCTGTTCTGTCAAGACTCTTCTTCTGTTTGTAGGTTGCATTTTCAAAAGAGATGTGCTAGAAACAAAACATAAAATAAAAGAAGCTCTGCAGAGCTCCCCTGTTATCACATTTCATTGCAATCTGCTATAAGCTCCCCGTGGTGTATCTCTAGAGAACAAATCCTTATAAACCTTCCACCAGTAAAATCTCTACATTTCACTTCCAGATTACTTCTTTGACTGCATATTATGCAAAGACTACAGGGGCTGCCTCCTTGATTATGCAGCCCACCATTTTATGATCTTTGTACAATTGCAAGAGATGATTCTAGGCCAACATACTCCTATGTGGAAATGAGCTCCTTTACATTCAGTACACAGCTTAATATTTACATCTGTAACTGTAGCTGATTTTTTTTGGGGGAGGGGGGTATTTGGAAAAATAAGGTACTGGAAAAAGGATGGGGGAGTCATGCAAATGAGGATTCTCTGAGGCCAAGGTCCACTTTTCTTCTTAACCAAGACATGAGGCTAAGGAAGTACTGGGAGGCACATAGCCCATGGGCCACATATGGTCCCCCGGCAGTCAGGACAGCAACAGGAAAAATACCCAATGCTTTTCTTTTAAAATAATGCATGCATTTCTTGCAAGCTTTGTTTACAAATAGAACTGCACTCCCAGAAGCGCGACTATTTGTAAACAAGGCACATGGGAACACACAATTTGTGCAAAGGACAGAGTATTCTTTCTGTCTCACCACCTTAGTGCATTTGACAGTGGCAGCATTGGTGGCAGGAGGTCACTCTTTTTGCCCACCTCTGATCTTTATGTGACTGCCCTTGTAACTGGATGCTCAAAATTATTCCAGATCCTTCTATCTATCTATCTATCTATCTGGCTTACTCAACTAGTTGCCTGACCCATGCAGTGAAATCTTCATACCATATCCATCCAGGAATATGTGGGTGATACAGTCAAGATGATCTACATGGCAAATAATTCACAATCCCTAGAAAAACTACAGCCTTGACAACATCCTGCAATCCCTAGGGGTGTCCACTGCACAGAAAACCTGAATGTAATCATTACTGAATAGTTACAGTAATACTTATTGAATAACACCTCAGAGTTGCAAAAAGCTGAATGTTAGACTAAATGCAGAGTACAACATAATAAAGCAAGCTTTTAAGGCTTCTCTGTGTAGATGGCTCTTGCTAAGCTTGACCTGAATATTTCTGGACACTTAACACTACAACACTGAAAATATTTCTTAGAGCACAAGCAAAGCCCACTTGCTGTGCTCAATTTCTGAAAATAATTTACAGTGTGTTAGCTGGGATTTCTATTAGACACCACTGGGTTCCAACCAGGTGCCCTGTGGATCGCAAACTCAAGCTATGTAGCCCTGTGTATGCATCCTTTTCTACCTTTTGTATTGAAGTTTCACCTTAGCAGCTAACTACTACAGGCTGCGTCTACAGATGTTATATCCTAAGAAAGAAAAATATAGCAGAAACCTGGACTCTATTATACCTGGTCATATAGGCCCAGCATTTATTCCCCCCTCCTCCCTCTTGTATTGTCTGGGCTAAGGTAGATATAGTAAGCTACTACCACTTCAGCTGTCATTGGCATTTTGTCAAATGCTGCTGAAGAAACCATCAATCAAACAAATACTTCCTAGAGAATAAAGTAGCATCTGTGCTGGTTCCTACCCAGGGAACAAAGGCTGATTCAGTACCAGCTAGGACTGTCTGCAGTAGCTTACGGTCCTCAGGATGTGCAACCCACTCAATATCTAATAGATCTGACTGAATCCCTAAGCAAATAGCAGAGAATTAAAAATCTGGTAGCTCCCTGAACTTCTGTCCATTCCACTACAATTTTATCAAGCAGTGTTTCCCCCATGCTTCTCTGTTTCCAAAATGCCTGTGCTTCTTTTATTTATGTTTTGGGTTGACAACATTAAGAGTAAATTCCGATGCAACAGAAAAAGGATGAGTCTAAATTATGCCAAAGGTTGCACACTCCTCCCTCCCCAGTCATCCTCTGCTGCAACCATGAGGAGAAGATATAAAATTTCCACGAACCATAGCTATGACCAGTTACTGCCAATATGGCAAACTGCAGTTAATCTAGAATGAAAGCAAAGCATTCAGTATTGTGCCTAAATCAACCATATATATTCACCTTGTTTCTTCACCTACCTCATATCCCCCAAAATATTGCTAGTTTCTCTACCTCAGGCTAACTACCAGTTCCAAGTTTAGTCCAGCTTCTATTTTTGTTTTGGCTTAAATTCTGGTCTAATTTAAAATAAAAACAGATTGGGATAAGATTTCTCTATCTATTTTGCATGGGGTGAACAACTGAATAGAGAATAAATAAAATAACTACATTCCTCCTGCCCATAAATGACACACACCAAACCATCTCATATTAAATCCCCAGCACAAAAATGGGAGCTATTCCTAATAGAAATGATAGCAAGAAAACTTAAACATCAGAGAATAAATCTGAGGTATCACCATGGCTTCCTTGTTTTATTCTGTCCATAGTCAGTGTTGCCTTGAATACATGATTGGCAAGAATGGCTGGTCTAGTCAAGCCATTAGACACCAATGAATGAGCTGGTACATCTGGTGTTTGGTCACTTTGGCTGCATCCACACTGCAGAAATAATCCAGATTGACACCACTTTAATTGCCATGGCTCAATGCTATGGGATTATGTGAATTTCAGTTTTGCAAGACATTTAGTATTTCCTATCAGAGAGCTCTGGTGCTACAACAAACTACAGTTCCCAGAATTGCATAGCATTGAGCCATGGCTGTTAAAGTGGTGTCAGCCTGGATTATTTCTGCAGTGCTGATGCAGCCTTTGAAGTAGCATATATATATATATACAAAGGATACCTCCATTTAAGAAATACAAGGACTACTAATCTTCCTCATTCCAAATATGCATGCAGATGCACAATACTTAAAAGCTCTACATACAAAGCACGGGGAAAGCACAGAGGGGACAAATATGTTGAAAGCAAGTTATGTGCAAGTAGATTTAATGCATGGATTTGGGGAGATATGAGATCCTGTGAAAAACAGAGAGCATTGTAGAATCTGAGAAACCAGTGGAGTAAACACTGGTGTTGTCTGCATTTCTAAGACTGGCAACAAATGTACCAATTGCTGAGAAGCTTGCCTAGTTTTTCTCTGCCTCGCCATTAGGTGATGAAGCAAGGCTCACATTCATTTTCAGAAACAACAGTATAGTTATCAGACAGAAATGATTCTCAGTCATGCTGAGTGAAGGCAATTTAGAAATCATATTTCTCTATGGCACTCTTTCAATCGGAAAACCAAAGCGCCACCCAGTATTGTGGCTTATTTGAGCCCTGTAAGTGATTATTGCAAGTCTAATACACACACACACACACACACACACACACACACACACTTTCACCCATTTATATTACAATAAACTGTTTCATAATTAAGGTTGTTTTAACTTCCACATGCATTAAAAGCTCATCATCACCTATTCTTATTGCATTAATAATAAATGGTTCAGAAAATTTTATTCATTAATTCATTCCATATCACATTTCAGTGTAACCATATAGTCAAAAAATACTATTGCAGGATTTGTTAGAGGAACCCATGAAGGAATATCATTACTATTACCTTTAGTGTTGCTATGTCCTTTCACTGGGCCAATAATCAAAGCACAACTGCAGGTTTCTGTAGAAGACCTGAAACAGGATTTCATTGAAGATGGGTGTGGGAGGCAGATTCACAGAAAACTTAAATTTCAAACAACAAACAAAAATGGTCTACAATATTGGGAGGGGCAAGGGAATTAACATACTGCAGTACACCCAGAGATTGAATTTCTGAAAAAATAGCCAAGAATGGTCAAGAACACAGTTGAGTTGAAGTAGAAGTGCCTCTCCATGGTAACCCTAGCGATTGCCACCAATATGCAAAGGCAATTTTGTATATAGAGAATACATCTCATTGAATAGAATTATGCCGTGTTTGCTAGCATCAAGTACTTCCTTTAATTATTTTACTTAGAAGTTTTAACTCTCTGTGTGTGTGTGTGTGTGTGTGTACACAACAGAAAGCATATCATCTTAAGAGAAGAGGAGAGCTCCATCTTTTAAAATTTGGATTCAATAAAAAGAGGCTGTTTTATAACTGCTGATTTCCTTTACGTAGTTCACTTTGCAAAAGATTTCAGTTGCTAGCAATTTTGTTCCAAAGAGTAAACCACAAGGACTGTTATTAATTCTGCCGATGCATTAGAGAGGTGCAATTAAACTGTGGCATCTTTTCCATCAGGAAGAGGTGATCATAGCCTTGAAAGTTTTAAGCTTGGAAGCAAGCCTAATGGTCCTTGAAAATGTACAAAAGTGATTCCTTGGCACTGCAAATGCAGAATCCCCCATGTAAGCAAGGTGAAAACTTTTTCTTATTAGTTCTTGTGTAATCTCTGAAATGACAAGAGTTTTTACTGTTTCACATTACTCACCAAACTGAGAGAGTGAAAAATAGGCTTCTACCATATTTGCTAGTAAATGACAATCACTTGCCTAGTGGAGAAAAATGGCTTTGAAATATCAACATATTAGATCTTTGGCTGGAATACAAATAGTCATGTAGTTAGTTGCATGCATCCACTGGGAGCTTTGAGTTTGTTTCTGCTGCACAGAAGCAAACTCACTCTATCCATATGATACAACATCTCCGATACAAATCGTCTTTCAAAAGCAATCAGCAACATGTCAGGGTCAGGATCTGGGTGGAATGGTGCATCTGTTGGTCAAAACAGAAAATCCCATTTCATGTGGCCAAACTCCCTGGAATAAACCAATATTTTAATTTATCTTGGGAATCAAAGAAGAGAAGCAAATAATGTTGTTGTTTTCCTAGAACACATTCATATGGACAAGATATTGATTGAAATCACATGTCGGGCTACAAACTATTTGTATGTATCTGCTCTCCAGATGGAATAATGTTGTTGTTTTTTAACCACGGGCATTACAAAGTCCACATTTAGGATGCTTTGTGCTGGCAAGGGTAAAGACCAGATTTCCTACCCAAAGAGTAGCAGCTGTTCACACAAAAAAAACCCTATTGGCTGTTTTTCACACAATCTGATTTTAAAAAGTCACCTACATTGCTGATGACTGTCACAAATCAAGCCACACTTGTGTACATTTTTACCTGAGAGTTATCCTCCTTAAACACAATGAGATTAGTGTCCAAGTAAACATGCACTGATTTGCTAGAGATTACTTTTGTGATGGTTCACACTATACTGTCTAGTATGTGATTTAATGTGGATAGAAGGAAGTGACTCATTCCTTTTGTTCAAGTTGTGCTGAGTACGGAAAGGGCAAGTGAATGAATCATGATTTGTAAGAGGGAAGAAGAGACAAAGATATAAGACAGAGGGCCAAGGAGCAGCAGACATATAAAGAGCAGAAGTGGAATAGAGTGGACCTGATAGGAAAGCAATAAGCTAGCTGAGATCATTTATACTGTCGCACAGTATAGAGTTTGAGAGACTAGAAAGCTTTTCCCAACCTAGTGCCTATCAAATGTTTTGACATTAACTCCAAGCAGTGTGGCCAGTAGTCAGGGATTGTGGGAAGTTAAGCCTAAAACATGCAGAGGGTACCAAGCTGGTGATACATCTACACTGTAGAAATAATGCAATTTGACATCACTCTAACTGCCATGGCTCCATCCTACAGAATCCTGGAATTTGTACTTTTGTGAGGCACCTGCGCTTTTTAGCAGTGAAAGCTAAAAACCTTAAAAAATTAAAAGTCCCAGGATTCAATAGGCTGATGCTATAGCACTTAAACTGGTGTCAGTTGTATTATTTCCACAGTGTAGATGCACCCTCAGAAGCCTGGCCTAAAGTCACTAATAAAATTGCTGAATGTGTTCTCATAGTAAGCCAGACATCAGAAACCATGAGCATTTATCCTCAGTAGCTTTTACAAAATGGTTTCTAAATACCCATAGACACCCCCACAATAGTTGGAGAAATCACAGCCCTGTAGAACTAGAAATAAAAATAAGGAAAGGATATCTTTTTCATTTGGTTGAAGTCTTATGAAATTGGCATGGCTGGTCTGAATAACTGCCCACTGACTATGATGTGACACGAGTTGAGGCCTGTGGTAATCTCATTCTTGGGCACACGAATTCTGCATATGAATGAAAAGCTTGTCAACACCCTTTTTGAAAGAAGTAAGAGATGAAGCTGCTATAGGTGTGATCCCTAAAGTACAAAAATAGGTCAAACCCCCATGAGATGAGGCACTCCCCTGCTCAGACCATGAACCACTGAGGCATGAATGCAATGCAGCTCCCTCCTATGCCACATGACAAACCTTTTTTTGAAATACGTATGTGATATTTTTAGAATAAGTTTGTAATCAAAATGGTCAAAATGGAGGATTGAGGATTTTGGATTGTATATTTTTTAATCTTTGTAAGCCGCCCCGATTGCATTTTGTAGAGAGGCAGGATATAAATAAATTTTATTATTATTCAAATGTTGTGTATGTGTGCTGCTCTTCCTCAAGGGAGCTGAAGACAATATACATAGATGTACCCTCAGAATAACCCTGCAGTGATATCAATTGACTATCTCAATGCCATCTAGAGAGACTAGTTATCCCAAATCATCCAGTGAACTTCATGACTAAGCAAGGATTTAGGCCCAAGTTTTCTTTTAGTTCAAATGCAGTCCTCTGCAAAGCATAGGAAAATTACTTTTTGAATATTCATAAACATTCCACGGAGATATTCTGGAAATTGTAGTTATTTTAATAAATGTAATTTTTCAAAGTGCTACTCCAGCTGTGAGAACCAGCATAGTGTACTGGTTTCAGTGTTAGACTATAATTCAGGAGACCAGGGTTTGAATGCCTACTCAGCCATAGAATCCCATTGAGCAAGTCACACACACTCAGCCTCAGAGGATGGCAGAGGCAACTCTCCTCTGAACAAATCTTGCCAAGAAAACTCCATGATAGGGTCACCTTAGGGTTACCATCAGTCAGAAATGACTTGAGGGCATACAAGAACAAACTCTAGTTGCCAAGGCACACGGTCCAAGAAAAACAAACAAACAGAGAAACTGAGAGAGAGAAAAAAAGAGAGAGAGAGAGTATACAGTGGGTCCTTGTTATTTGCTGGGATTTGGTTCCAGGATTCCCCATGGATAACAAAATCTATGGATGCTCAGTTCCCATTAAATGCAATGGCATAGCAAAATGATGTCCCTTTTATAAAGTGGAAACTAAAGTTTGGTATTTGAAATTTATACTTTTTCTGGGACATTTTCAAGCCATGGATGTTTGAATCCATGGATTAAAAAAAACATGGATAAGAAGGGCCGCCTGTACAAAAGTCTTATCACAGCAAGTAGGCATTGTGTATACACACACACACACACACAAAGATACTTTTTGGATTGCAGCTAGAGAAACAACGATTACATGACTCACTCTGTGGTGTCTGATGATAACACTTTTATAGTTAGGTTATTGAGTGATAACTGCAATTACTATGTGATTATGATAATATGTGAATTCACCTCCATAGGAAGTTGTAGACTGGCACAGAAATGTTACTGCACTTCTTCAGAAGCAAAGATCTAGCATTATGCGGCAAGAATTAAACTAAGCAGCATTACAGACAATAATTGTCAAGGAAAGCACAGAGCTAGATAAGATCATAACTAAAATTAGCTACTTCAACTGTATGCCCAATAGTCAAATTTTAAAAGTGTGTTAGAAAGCTTCTGGGGAAAAGCAAATTCATTTTAAAATATTAAGACATTCTGCAAAGATTATCTGGATATTTTCCAATAGCTATTCTCTCACTATATTCTTAGCTATAACTCTTTAAAAATATTTTATGTTGCATGAATCAAAGAGTAAAACTCAGTTTCTCCCTGTCTCATAAACTGCACAGCCATTTCAATTGCCTCTCCCTTTACTTGGAAATGGTACCCTTCATAGCAGAGTTTTTCCTGCCAGAGGAAAACCACAGAACCACAGAGTTCATGTCATTTTCCAGTACTTGGATTCAGGGTTTTTCCAAGTAGAGGACTCCACACTATAGTCATTAGAGGCCACAAGGTGGTATTTCACCTTTTTCACCTTGACACAATTCTTCCTTATTGACGCAATAAGGAAGAAGATGAAAGCAGTGGGAAGATACCAAGCAGAGGAAATTTTGTGTGAAGCCCCTGTAAAAGCTGTAATAAATATAACAAGGTAATGGCATGATAGAAAACTTAACTGAAACCCAAAGTGTTATCATTAATTATGCTTCCAGTGTGTATAAATGATTCTCAGTTGTTAAGGGAAAACAAAAATCTCTGTGAGAATGTTTTTCAAAGACAATGCTGAAATAAGAATTTGTATTTTGCTATGGCTCTAATCTGAAAATAAAGTCTATATATTTAAATGTATGTCTGGAACACAAACCCACAACATTAAACCCATTTCCCAAAGCCCATGTGTAGTGGGATATGACAGGCTGGATAGCTGGGATGGATGGAATGAGAGGCCAATTACATCTGAATTACACATTCCCCCACCATGGCTTACATTTCTGAATTGTCCTTGACAGGTCAAATTATCAAGTTTTGATGTTGATTCCCCAGTTTGAGATTCTAAGTAGCTTTCATCAATTATTATGAGTAGAGCTCTGGTTCAACTCCACACTTAACACACCAAACAGGTCTGCCTTTAGACCTCCCCAACATGTATTCATTTACCAGAAACTAGTCCTTGCACTAAGAACTTTATTGCACACCTTTCCCCCCCATTATGGGAACTGGAAAGGGACTCTCGGGGCCACACACAACCTGCAAAAAACTGATTTTAGCACACAATGAACCGTCCTCAAAAGGGGCTCGTTCCATCCCCCAACGCCAAGCCATCCCCGTTCAGTGCTGAGAGGTGCCGTTTTCCTCGGTCGGAAGACTTCTGACCAGAACATTTAACACCTCTCAGCACTGAACGGGGAAAGCTTGGTGCCAAGGGACAGAATGGGGCCCTTTTGAGGACGATTCGCTGTGTGATAAAATCCATTTTTTGCAGGTCACGCGTGGCCCCAAGAGTCCCCTTCCAGTTACCATAACCGGGGGGGGGGGGAGGTGTGCGATAAAGTTCTAACAGAAGAAACCAGACAGCATTTCATGAAGAAGGCAATTTCATTTGATCCATGCAAGTCCCGCACATCTGGAAGAGGATGCTCTCTTTCTCTTTCTCTTCCTCCTCCCTCTCAACTCACTCATCAAAGCTCTTTTCTGGAGTGTTTCCAATCTGTTAGAGCAAATATTGGGGGTAGGTGGAACTGCACAGGACAGAGGAAGTTTGGGTCTCTTGTTCTTGCATGTTTACTGCAGGATGCATAAGCATTTTGCTGCAAACACAGTTACCAGGTGCAGTCTCTGCAACTATCTTGAGGTCTGTGAGCAAACAGGTGTTCCATATTGTGAGTTATCCAACAGTGACCTGTTGATCTCCTATTACTGAAGATCAGTAGACTATGTGCAGTATGCTGGGACACATTGTAATTGTACAAAGTCAAATGCCTTATATGATCAAGGAAGAATGCAGAATCAACCTCTAATAGTGTCAAACTGATGACCCCATGCCCTTAATCAATGGTGATATAATGAGGTACTAACAAGCATTTTGCAAGGATCTTTACCCAGTAGGCAGAGAAGGCCAACTATTAATTTTGAGAGGTCTTCCCCTTGGATTGACAGAGATAAAAACATGCTAAGCTTCTGCACATATTGGAGAATATCCATAAGAAGCTTGGCTGTTATTCTTTACACTTTTGAATGGAATAAAGGTACTTCTCCCTTTCTCCACTCACTGGCACATGTTGGAAACATGAAGTTATTTCAGGCAAATGAGCACAAAGCTGCATCTTTTATTTCTGTTTCAGTATCTTTTTTGTTAGTTTTCACATGTGCTTGTGTTTTATTTTTGGGAGAAAGAAAGAGGCTGTATAGGAGCAGTGATGAACCTCTTCCCCATTGCCATCTGTTTGCTATTCCACCATCCCGATTCAAGTGTGGACAACATGATTTAACAAAAGGAATGCTGACTTCTGTATTTTCACAGCCAGGTCTGTACCTCAGACATTGACATCACCAGTTGAAAATACATTTTAATTTTCATCCTTCTGTAATAAGACCAGCAACAGCTAGAAATCAGATGAAACAAGAACTAACCAGCATTTCCCTACCCAGTCACATAGAGGCAATCCCTATTCATTCACCATAGGCAAGCAGCTACTTAGAAGCCTGTAATATGTCATCATGACATATTTGGTAGCCACAGAAGCATTTTAAAGGGGGATTTGATCAGAATCAGCAAATGTGCTAGAAGGAAAAGGCATTTTAACAACATCATTTAAAGTAATGACAGCTCCATCTATTGCAACAACAAATATGTAA
This sequence comes from Sceloporus undulatus, assembly GCF_019175285.1. Classification (NCBI taxonomy): domain Eukaryota; kingdom Metazoa; phylum Chordata; class Lepidosauria; order Squamata; family Phrynosomatidae; genus Sceloporus; species Sceloporus undulatus. The sequence goes on from NC_056524.1 coordinate 168,270,474, forward strand.
AGTGTAACTGACATATATGCAAATACAGTTTTAAAATATGCATGCTTCTGGAAAATTTGACTGAGTTAGTGTATCTGTTGTAACATCCAGGTAATGTCTGCACTGGCACAGGGCAACCCCGAGTATTTGGGCCTTGGAGCTGCTCCAACCGTTCCTTGTTAGAAAGGCCCTCCATTCTGACCACACAAGTCCCAATGAGTCAGCCAGTACATCTGTCACCAGCATGGTTTGCTTTGCTCTGAGGTCAGAATGAGGCACCCAGCTTTAATTCAATGGCTGGGCACTTTATACAGTACTGACCTCAGAGAGAGCAGTTGCAGGCACTGGAACGACCTGCCGGTTGAAATCTGTCAGATTATCACCTTGGAAACCTTTAAGAAGGCTATTAAGAGGGATCTCTTTCGGCAGGCCTTTCCAGACTAGGTCCACCTCTATTTTCCTGCCTCCCCCCCCCCCTCCACTTCTCTCCCCTTTTCTCCATCCCCTTTTCCATCCTATCTGGTCCCCACTATACATTTCTTTTTTACAAATCTTCCACTGATTTTAACTGTGATTTTATACTATAGTTTTAATATCTTTCTGGTTTAATCTCTTTTTAGTATTACTATGTTTTTATACTGGGGGGGTGTGATAGGGGGCTTTAGAATTTTAACTGTATCTTGTTTTATTGTTGTAATCCACTTGGATTCCAAGTGATTAAGCAGAATATAAATTATTATTATTATTATTATTATTATTATTATTATTATTATTATGTGTGCTGGGCAATAGAGTGATGCATTTGAAACAGTTGACTGACATCGGAATGGAGGGCTCCAAATCTTCTGGGAAGATCCAGAGCAACTGCTGACTTTTTAAATCTGCAATAAGAGGCCTATACCCTATTTCTGGTGCTGAATGGGTCAGCTGTTGTCCAGTTGGGGTTTGTGTGGTGCATCATCCAGTTTCATTGATGAAAGGACAGAGAAGGCCATTTTAGTTGGCCCATGCAGACAGGGCCCCAGTAGGGCATCACCAACACTAGAGTCTTCAATTGTGAGCTTCCTGTCTCTTAGCCCTATATTATTTGTCACACTGTGGTTCTGGCCTAAACTTTTTAGGCTGATCCCCACAGTCTGAACTGGTCAACTGACTTCCTACCATAAAAAGGAAAAGCCAAGCCCTGAAAAGCCCTTCCTTTTCAGCTGATTCAGCAGGCTGAAAAACCCATCTCATCAACACCAATGTCTAAGCTTGGAAAAGCTATTTTCTGAATTGGGCATGCCTATCTACTGACCATGATGGCTAGGGGGTTCGGGAACTATAATCCGAAAGTAACTTTTCCAACCTCTTACAAACTGTCTTTTACCATGCCATGCCTGATTAGTTTGCCTTGTAGCAGCCCTGGTTTCCATGACCTTGATCTACCAAGTCCAGCTCTCCGTCACCTTGATTCATCAGATCTATCCAATACACTATTTCACCTCTACCTCATTCTTAAAGGATGTGCCTCATTGACCTGGCTCTCACTCCCTACATGCCTGATCTGATCCCTAACCTGCAGCTTCTTCACTACCATGCAGGGATGTCACTGGGGGGGAGGAGTTTTCAGACTGGACCAGGTGACACTCTAAGGGGGGTTGACACCACTGTTCTCCTAAACATTTGCCTTTTGGTAGAAATGGCCTATAGTGTTTGCCCGTGTCCCTTTAAAATGCTGAAGAGATGGTGTGATAAGGCAAGGCTCAGTGGGAAGTGAAAGGAGAGGCCTCAATTTTTTTAAAAAATTAATTGTTTGTATCTTTTCTTTAAAAACACCACACCTCACCAAAATTTCATTTTAATTACATAAAACAATGTACTTGTAAACACATTTAGGCTGTGCATATGATGTTGTAATTTAAACCTGTAATTTTAATTTTGCTAGTTGTTTATGTCACAACTATTGCCATTACAATAAGCAATATATAGGAATTACAATGGATGAGTTACATTAATACAAAAACGATTAGGGCAACACCAACCCTAGTGATGCCACTGTCTAACTTGTTAGAGGTATGAACGCTTCCAGACAATACAAGATAAAAGATTATAAAAACCTGGCAGCACAAGACCTGCGATTCTCAGAACTGATGGAGAAATAGGAGAATTTCTGACAGCCTCAGCATCCCTAGGGAAGCCTAGATGTCGGATGATTAAGGAGGTCCAGACTCCCAGCTTCCCATGAACATCCAAAGGCCTACAATACCATCTTTGTCTTGAATAGAATAGGAATGCTTTTGCATTCTGACTAGAATAGGAATAGAATAGGAATGCTTTTTGCATTCTGAGAAGATCTGGAACTCTTTCTGCCATTTCTGTGGCTTGGTGGCTATCTGCATAGGTGTCCTGCTAGGCTGCCTGGCGTATTTCCTACCACTGCAGGTTGCTCATTTTGAGGTCAGAGGGAGGTACCCAGCATGAGACCATCAATGGGCATCTTGTTCTGACCTCAGAAGTGAGAGACCAGAGCTGCAGCAGACATGCTGGGCGGCAGCCAGTGTACTGAGGGAATGGAGGACCAGGTAACGTGGGAAAGGTACAGGGCATATGTGGGACCAGGATACTCTGGGCGGCCCCTGGAGTATCCAGTGTAGACAAGGTGCAGACTGAACTTGGAGTGCAAATATTAGCGAGCGGTAGCAACTGGGGGACGGGCATTCATATTTAAGTGCAGAGACAGAGAAAAACACTTAACCAGACCACATGGCTCCAAGCTCTTTTGTTGCAGTCCCCCCAGTGCTTCACCAGATTTTTTTAAAAACATTGTAGTTTGCTGACAAAATATTGGAGCACACTACTAAAGAGACTGTCACCAATGAGAATAGGGTAAACCTGAGGGTAAAATACTGTAGCAAGATTGTAAATAATCATGTATTTCCCTAAATAAATAACAATGAAAAACTGGCAAAATACTAAAGCAATGAATGGAGAGACAAGCCTTCATTCCATGAGTTACAGCCTCCACCAAATACTGCCACCCACAGTGTAATTATTACACTTAACAAACCAAATACAGCTACCCACAGTTCTACTACACTAAGCGCACACTGATGAAATAGGCAAGATTTTACCATTTACTTTACTTATCTTGAAAGTTTGCTTCTGTGTTACCCTATACTTTCATTATGTCACTCTTTACGTGCGCTCCAAATAATTTATATTTTAAGTAAAGGTCACCAGTTAGGGCTTCAAAGATAGATCCTTGAGATGTCCCACTTTTTGCTTCCCACTGTTGTAATAACTACTTTGATTCTCATCAACTACTTTAAGGTTCTTTAAGGATCTTGCTTTCTGTTTCATAGTTTGCTGAGGAGTCTTTGGAGGAAGGTCTATGACAAAGCTTGACAATCTGGCTTGTACTTTTCCAGTACATAACAAGTCTAACATTAATGGTTAGTAGCATCCATTTATTTGCAAGGCACAGAAGTTGCGACATTGGTGGGTTTTAGGCTAAGGCTAAAGGCTAAGGCTTAGCAACACTAATAGTACTTCCTTCCTTTTACTGTACTTTTATTCTCATTCTTGGCAAAGCATTCAAAATACTTTAGAAATGATGGAACACAATATGAAAATACAGGAATGATATTAATCAAATGTAAAGCATTAAAAAAATAAATAAACCTAAGCACTCCATCAGTCATACAACTAACATTGTAGGGCATACTTTCCAGATCTAGAGACATTCATATGAGGGAGAAAGGCCTTTAAGAGCATTTGAAAGATGACAGAGCACCAGGTCAGGACACAGTTTTGTTCTTATATTGAATTATTTAAATCAAATGCATAAAACAGGAATGCATGTTTTAAATACTTGCTATGTTACTCATAGGGTTATTTCATTTTAATTCTAATCTTTTGTAGCTATATTCTGTTTGTTTTGGATTGTGACATGCCTTGACTCCTGGCTCGAAGGGGAAAGGTGGAAAATAAATAAATAAAGAGAATTAAAGAATGGGCTTCAGTAATAGGGAGGTGATCCCCCCACCCCCTTGCAGTCCTTGCTGCTATCAGATATATTTCTGATACAAGTAACATAAACTGCATCCTCACTGCAGTTCGACACCACTTTAACTGCCATGGCTTAATTCTATGGAGTTCTCGGAATTGTAGTTTTGTGAGACATTTAGCCTTCAGAGAGCTCTGTTGCCTCAACAAAATACAGTTCTCATAATGCCATAGCACTGAACCATGGCAGTTATAATGGTATCAAACCAGATTATTTCTGCAGTGCAGATGCAGCCATAGTCAACAGAGCCTCCTTAGGCAACTCTAGGTTGAAGAATGAACAGGAACACAGTCCTTCATGTTATCAAGTTGCCTTATCATGTAGGGCAGTGTTGGGAATTGTGTAGTCTTTTCTACAACCCACGTAAAATCATGCCTCCAGAGAATTATGCTTCCAAAAACCATTAAATGCCATTTCCTCTCCACCACATCTTATTCTGGCACTCTTCTACATTTTCCTCATATCTGGAATCTTCTGAATATACACTGTAATTTCCCATGAAGCAGAACAGAAACCCCATTAACTTCTGGAACCTACCTAACCTACCTAAGAGGTATGAGCAGAATCAGAAGACTGCAGTAACTGAAGCCTATTTACATCATTGTTCAAATACAGTGGAACCTCGCCAAACGCGGGGGATCCATTCCGGATCCCGCCGCATATGGCAATTTCCGCCTATGCTCAAGCCCCATTGTAAACAATGGGGCTCATGCACGGCGGCGCGGAGGTGCGCGGGGTGCAATGGGCGCGCGCACCCATTCAACTGAATGGGACGCGATGCTCCTTCCACCCCGCGTACGCTCAAAGCCACTTATAAAAAGTCCACGTATGCGGAGGCCCCACTGTATATATTTTCTGAACCAGAAAAAAAATACATGGGACATAAATAAACCCTTGAATAACCACAGAGAAATGCAAAAGTGATGTTTAATTAGCATATGAATATATCCAAACAAGTGTTGGGGATACACCACAACTGTCTTACACTCTCCCTTTAACAGTGATCCACACATAAGAAAGAGAAGCATAATGTATCTTTGAACAGAAACAGCATCTGACCAGTTCACTGATTACATTTCTAGGAATGATATCAAAATGAACAGCATCATCTAACAAAATTTGAATTTCCCAAATGAGTTGTCTCTGACCTCTATGGTGACCTTCTAGCTGTTGTTGGACTGACACATTCATCAGGTTTAGCCCTCATACTCAATGGTGAGAGATTATGGGAATGTCAGTCCAACAACATCCAGAACATTACAGTTGCCAAGCCATGCTCTAAAGAAAAAAGGGGGTTATAATATGTGCCACAACTACTTAACAGAAGAGATGTACTTAGACATTACTGCATCTCCTGAAGAGCAATTGTTCAATTTATAATTATTGTAAGGCTAAATGTTATTGTCCCAGTGGAAATTCTGATACATACATATTTGGTTGGCCTCCTTCAGCCTGGGCAATGTGTACTGGTATTCATTCAAGATAGTAACAGGGACATATTTTGCACTGCAGGTGCTCTTTCTATTAGCTTTAGGCTGGTTCCAGCAAAAAGACACAGTATGGAACTCAGTGTTGTGCATTCTGCAAACAAATACAATCCCGGCCATGAATCTATAGTCTTAGTTCATAGATCACACTGACCTAGAGTCCTGGTTATTATAACATATAATGTACATGGGGCACTTTGAACAATCACTTCTTATTAAATTGCTTATGGTTGATATTGCTGTCCTTAGGTGAATTTATAATTCAGAAATAATGCAGTTTGACACCACTTTAACTGTCATGGCTTCATGCTACAGAATTCTGGGATTTGTAGTTGGGTGAGGCACCAGCACACTTCGTCAGAGAAAGTCAAAGACCTTCTAAAACTACAAATCTAAGGATTCCATAGGCTGGTGCTATAGCGCTTAAAATGGTGTCAGACTACATTATTTCTACAGTGTAAATGCACTCCTGGCTATAGCGGGGTGTCATTACTTTAATGAGAAAAATATTGAGTATATTTGTTATCTGCTTAATCAGAAGATTTTGCTAGCTTTTTAAGCATCCAGAATCTACTAGAAAAGATAGCAAGTGGTCATGCTAGCTAGAGAATGTGAGAGTTGCAGTCCAAAAATGTTATCTTTCACAGTTCTGTCCAGTTGCTTTTTATACAGTTCCCCCTCCATGTCCTCTCCATTTCAGATTGTCAATAACCTATTCACAATATATCCTGTTCTCACCAAGACAGTTATTGATCATTGCCCCTTGTAAGCATCCACTGTGAAACTGCTGAGTCCTCAGTCGAGTCCACTCCTCCTCCACCCAACTAGATGGATGTGGTTCTTTCATCCTGTAATGCATTTGGAAAAAAAACAGCAGCTACAATGGAAAGAAATCAAATTATTCACCCAGAGAGCTCATTGCAGGAGATTCAGAGCAACAGCACCAGAAGGTCAAGACCCTGGAGCACTGACAGGTCTTTGTGGAAATGTCTACAATGGACCTGCTTGGCCTTCCACGGTGATACCAATTTTTCACTTTCATTAAAATTACATGTTACATTGCTGTTTCTCATCCAACAAAGACAGGTTTAAATAGCAAAGTGTACCAGCTTTTCTTCAAGATTTCAAATCCCCATTTTAAAGTGCAGCATGCTTTTCAATGACTTGGTTGCATTTTTTGTTAACAGATACTTTAGATTCTTGTGCTTATTTTAAGCTGAAAATCCTTGCAAAGAATTAGCTACAAACCATGCACAAACATTGCTGCAAAAAATAAAAATAAAATCCAAACAGCATTCATTTTTCTCTTAAAACCAAAACTTTTTCACATTTTTGCTAGGTCTAAAAGGCTGATTAACATTTGTAAATAGTCCTCATAAAACAAGGTAATGAATCAAAAAGAAAAAAATCTACCTAGGAAGTACAAGAAAAATATCAGTATTTGATTACAGTACTTCAAATGTTGAGAATATACAAATATGTTCCCAAGTATAAGAAAAACATACAAGCAACTATTGATTACTTCGTATTTAATTATTGATTAAACAAGTCATGTCCTAGTGGATATTGTAAGAAACAAATTAATTCATTTTGAAAGCTGAAATATGGGAAATGTGCTTTATCCTGCTTGTAGCCTTACTGCTTTGCCTGAAGTGGCTCTACTTTAAATAGCAGAAACGTGAAATACAGTCAGCCAAATAGGCATAACTGACAGTAAAACAAATATCCTGAATAAGTCATCTTTACCTATTTGTTCCTCTGGTCCTCTTACATGTGAGAGCTTCTCTCAGCATGAATCAGACTGGGTTTTTATTAAGTTGATAGAGAGAAGAGGCAGAGGAACAAGCAAAGAAGATGAAGGCCACATCATTTTCTAAGATCACCATGCAGTCCCAAGCCAGAGCTGTAACAGCCATCCAAAATACCTGATTTGTTCTGACCTGTGGTATAGTGGTTTGAGCATTGGACTATGACTTTGGAGAGCAATGTTCAAATCCCACCATGGCCATGGAAACCCACTGCATGACCTTGGGTGAGTCACAGTCTTTCAGCCTCAGAGGTTGGCAATGCCAAACCCCCTCTGAAGAAACTTGCGAAGAAAACCCTGTAGTGGGTTTATCTTAGGGCCACCATAAGTTGTAATTGCATGGAGAAGGGTTTTTTAAATTCAACACAACTCTTTCCCTGGGTGTTATATAAATCTTGAAATACCTACAACAATGTGAGTTTTCTAACATATTCCAAATATTCATTGTTACACTATTCCAGACCTCTGAGCATCCTTAACTAAAGCATTAAATCCATCAGCTTCCCAGGATGGTATGATATAGCCTTCCCATGCATATAACAGCTAATAAACATAGAGAGGGAGAAAGGGAGAGAGAACAGTGATAATTAAAGACAGTGAAGGTCACCTGATTAGTAAGATCTATAACATCTCTGGCAAACTTTTGCCAGTCACTGCTCTGTCAACTTTAATTCAGAGGAAGTATTAATCATGGTTGCAGGCTAAATTACTATTCTCGCATACAGAGGACTTGGTATTTTATACATATTATGAGTGGAAATTTGAAATAATGTTTAACATGATCTTTTGAAATACTGTTCCCCCTAAGGCACACCTCTTTCTTGAATAAGAACTACATAAACCCTATTCCCCTGTGATACCAGTGAAACCCTAGAGAGTGAAGTTATCTCAGTTGGTCCAACTACTTGATCTTCACATATCAAGTCACATTGTGTGAAAATTCGATGTATACATGAACTACATGTAAACAGACTAGGTACACAGGAACTTACACCAGGCATATCCCGTGGTGTGGGATTGGGGAACTAAATAATTTTCATTGATTTCAGCAAATACTTTACCTGTTTTATACTGGCAGGAATGTGTCCCTGTAGTTGGATGGGCTTTATGTAACAAGGCATCATCAAGATTTAGTAGATGCATAAGAAGCTAGAAGCTAAAAGCGTAGTTCTGGGTCACTTGAGCTGGTCAAGATACTTGCCTGATGGGAAGCTCTATATTAAATCCACCTGACATCCCCTTCCTCTTTTGATATATTTCACCTTCCCTCGCTACATGTTTCAGCAGAGGACAGCTGTCACAACTCAGACAGGAAGAAAAATGGCACTTGCCTACAGAGAAGCTCATTCTCAAAACCAGCCCCCTGAGAAGGAGATTCAGATAACCTATTCGAAAAGCATTTTCCGCCTTCTACAGACTTTAAAGGTTGGATGTGTTTGATAGAGGCACAGAAAATTAACTGAACAGCAAAGCTAAACTTCAGTACTGGGCTCTTAAATAAATGCTGTGTGTATCCATGATTCATTATTTATTTACTATTAACATTTATATCTCATATCTCTTCCAATGAGATGGAGACATGACTCTTCTCTGCATTTTGTTCTCACAGTCACCCAGTAATGCAAGTCAGGCTGAGGAAGAATGACTGGCCCAAGATGATCTAGTGAGCTTTCATGGTACTAGAACCTGGATCCTGTAAGTCTCTAAAAACCATGAAGAAATTGAGGCAGTTAATTTCTGACTCTGACCATAGATGAGCATGAAAAAATTTGATTAGCTGTCTGTTAATAGTAATGTTAAATAGTAATGATTTTTCATGAGTATTATCTGTATTTTTAAGCAAAGTTGTTGCCCTCTAGTTTTTGTAATTCTCTCTCATTTGTTATAAAGAATCAGTAACACAGAATACCGTAGACTGCTAAAAAGACAAACGGATGAGTCCTAGAGCAAATCAAACCTAGACCCTTTGTAGAAGCCAAGATGACTAAACTGAGGTTGTCATACTTTGACCTTATCATGAGAAGAAAGAACTTATTTAAAAAGACAATAATGCTTGGTACAGTAGAGGGATAGGAAAAGACAAAGACCACATATTAAGTTGATAGATTCAGTCAGGAAAGCCACAGTCATGAATCTGCGAGACCTGAGCAGTTACGTTGAGGATAATGTAACTTGGAGGTTTCTCATTCATAGGGTCAACATAATAATACTTAATAATAATAATACTTATTTATTTATACCCCGCTCTTCAGCCAAGGCTATTGACATTGACTTGAAGATCAGTTAACAACACAGATGCAGAAAGAAACACATCAATTACAAGTGCAAGTCGAGCTGGTTGCTTCACTACTATCTATCACTGCAATAATTTTTTAGATGAACTTCATGTTAGTCTTGGCTGGGTGATTGTTAGATTACTGAAAAATAATAATTTTATTTCCTAGCGAGATCACAATTTCGATTCTACACAGGTCTGGCCCTACCATTAGGCAGAATTAGACAGCTCTGAGGTACAAGATGCTAAAAGGCAGAAAGAGGTGGCACCTGGTTGTCAAACAGAGCTATTTACACTCTGTGCTCCAAAGACAGACTGTGGCCCTCAGGTACAACATTATTTCCAATGATGAATGATAATTTCTGTGTCACTGAGCTTGTGAATGCACTCTGAGTTTTAGTCCAAACTGTGAAGGAGATATCTAAGGCGTGGTACAGAGCACCAAAAAGAGGCGCCAGGGAGGCGCCTCTCTTTGCTCTGCAGCCTCAGCGACCAAATTGTGCGACGCTGCTGTGCAGCAAAAAAAGGAGTGCCTGGAAGTGGCTCCTTTTTGCGGTGCAGTTGCACCATCGCAAACCACCAGAGGCAGTGCGATGGCATTTGGATGCTGTGCTGCTGCAACATCATAGCTATGTGCACCGTGTAGATGGTGCTGCACAGCTGTGACATCCTCGTCATGTGCTAGGCTTGCGTGTGTACACGCTGCCCCAAGGCAGCCCTAGCACATCACCATGACGCTGCAAAAGGCCCGTCTGTCCAAAGCCTAAGTTGTTCATTCAAACCTATAGAATTGATTCAGCGCCATTAAGTTTGTAGTATAATATGGGCATGGAATCACCTACCTCCACTGGTTACCTCATATTGGCACTAAAGTAAGCGTTAGCTCCCTTTCCATTTGGCTTGTATGGAATGCAGAGGTGGGAAGAGGAGATGCTATCATGTAGCAAAATTCCTTCGGATAGCCATAATTTCACCTCCTTCACCTTCACCTTCTCAAGTGACAAGAGAGATGGGAAGAGTGGGTTGGAGAGTGAACTAAAACACATCTCATCTTTTTAAGTATCTTCATCTTCTAATATCTTAATGGAGCTACAGAGAAGAGTTTGCCATTTGTCTCAAAGCAGACCATCTTGCTTTTGGGGGAAGAGAAGGTTAAGTGGTGACACGATAGCCATGTTTAAACATTTGAAAGGGTGTCATATTGAGAGCATGGAGCAAGCTTCATTTTTGCTGCTCCATAGAACAGAACCCAGAGCAATGGATTCAAGCTACAGGAAAAGTGATTCCACCTAAACATTAGGAAGAACTTCCTGACAGTAAGAGCTGTTCATCAGTGGAACATGCCACCTTGGAGTATGTTGGAATCTCTTTATTTGGAGGTTTTTAAATAGAGGTTGGATGGCCATTTGTTAGGAATGCTTTGTTTGTGTATTCTTGCATGGCAGGAGGTTGGAATGGATAGCCCTTGTGGTCTCTTCTAACTCTGATTCTATGCTGTTTACTTTTCTTAATTTTTTTGTAAAAAAATAATAATCAAAATGATGTGTATGGAAATAAATAGTGAATGAATGACAACAAAAATGGAGAATGAACACCCTGACTCAGTCAAGTAACATCAATGTTTGCCAGTGGCAATGATGAAAAATCATATCCACAAGACATAAATTTTGGTGGGGAATGGCACCATGACCATAGCAAAAGAATTTTATTACGGTTTTCATTAGGAAGGAAGCAAGGAGGAAATATAATTTGATTGTTTGGAACCCAAGTAAATTACTCATCCTTAGTTGTCTGGCCACTGATTAAGCATTGACTCAGCATCTTTCATCATTCACTCCTATCCAAAAGACAGAACAGACAAAAAGAGGCCATTTCAAGGCCAATGTTTTGTAAGAAAACAAAAAGCCCATGATTAAGTTTCCCTTTGTGGGGTTGCAGTTTCCATCATCTCTCTCCATTGTTTATAGTGCCTTGGGCTGATGGGTATTGCAGTTGAACACTAGCTGGAGAGACACAAGTTTCCCACCCCTGTTGTAATGCATGAACATGCTCTCCTCTTGTCAAGATTGAATAAGGAAGAAAAAATTCCAACATCCCATTTCAATACATAGACTGAATTTCAGCTACTGATTGTAATGTATACCAAAATAATTATCTGATGCAGAATTCCATAGGTTCTGAATTTGGAATTTGGAAATTCATAGCTTCCAACCTTTATAATTTTAAGTATATTACCTCTTGTTATGTTATGCAACAGAGGCCTAAAATGGCACTGCCTTGACATATACCTGGGATTAACATGTTCCTATATGATAAAACAAACTAACACAGGAAAATTATTTGTCTGTGGTTTCGTGAATAATAAAAGAGGTAGGAAAGAAATGAAGAGAAAATTTGGGGTTGGAGATAGCTGTACATTATTTATCATACTGCTGAACCCTTAATTTAAAAATAAAACACCTGCAGCTATATTCTGCTTTGATCTTATCTTCATAAGCAGATTTACTTTGATCGTCTTTGAAAAAGTAGACCTTGTTATGTTTTAAACCTGTTTAGTGACAAGGAAATTAAGCCTACCATCCACTGCTTGCCAGTTTAAAAAGGGAAGTAGGACAGTATTCATTCTGTGCTTTCAATAATTATTTCCTAGTGATTTTCTAAAACAGCAGTTACGGCAGCAGGAGGAAAGTAAAAAGCTTGCTAATGGTCACTCCTATGTCTGCCTGTGGCACGAATCACTAGGTTTGCCAACATTTTTTTCTTACACTTTAAATGGAATCATATCATACAGATATTAGCAAATGACAATGCTTGTCTTTATACTGTCAAGTTTTCACTACTTGCTTTCTGCAAATCAAGACTCTGTTAAAGCTACAAGAACTAATCAAGCTTTTAAAAATACACTTCCAGCCAACCAGGCAAGAGAGAGTATGTGAACTATAACATAATTGGTTTCTTCCTTCTTGACCATGGATTACCAGTGGTTAACAGTGTCTACCATGAAAACAAAATGTTGAATTCATCCTGCTGGCATGGGAGTTTTACTCTGAAATTTAGGATGCAAAGGAATCTTGTTGCCCCTTTGAGATTAACTGAAAGAAATAAGCTGGTAAAATGAGCTTTCATGGACTTGAGCCTATTTTCTTAGATGTATCATGCATTTGCAGATGTTGGGTCAAGTCTACAAAAGCTCATCCTACCAGCTTCTTTCTTTGTTAGGCTCAAAGGTGCTACAAGATCCCTTTGCATGCTGGTTTTCCAGACTAATACAGGTCTTTGAATTCTGAAATTTAGGGTACATCTACACTGTAGAAATAATGCAGTTTGACACCACTTTAGGTACTGTAGCACCACCCGATGGAATCCTAGGATTTGTAGTTTTAGTGGTCCTTAGCCTTCTTTGCCAAAGAGAAGGCTGGTGAATCATAAAACTATAAATCTCAGGATTTGGTAGGATGGAGCCACAGCAATTATAGTGGTATTAGAGACAAGCATTGTCATTGGCCAATGTCTGTATATTACGCTGGCTTTTAAAGTGTAGGAATAGTCAGAATTTTATTAAGCTATCCAAGGTGTTGAACTCACTTCTCAAAACTAGTTCATTTCCTTGGATGGCCTTTTTTTTAAAGTCTAGAAAAGCCAGAACATATTCACAGTAACAATGACATGATAGTCGCTAACCACCATTATTTATATGATTATTAATGCATAATTGTGTGGGCAAACAGGCTAGGAAAAATGTTTGTAGGCTCAAAGTATTTCTGTGTTTATTTCAAAGGCCATGCAACATGTCCTAGTAGAGTCTTAGCTCACATTACTCACCTACCATATAAAGTGATGCAGCTGCGGAAACCTCAAGAGCCAGTTCATAAAGTCTGGGATTTCCCATTCCAAATACTTGCCAATAAAGAAAATGCACTAACTCAAAACCCCTACAGCAAGCATTTGAGTTACAATTGCACTAGCAGGTATGTTTTCCATTGATTTTTAGAGAACACAGGAAATAAAAGACATCTGGGAAAGCCAAACATTATAAGGCACTTGCCCCCTCAGCCATTCTCAATTTTATTTGTATGGAACAAGAAAAGCAGCTTCAATGAAACAAAAAACAAAAGAACAAATCCTCATGGGGCAAATATTATTCAGCCTGGCAGCAATTTTCCCATTACTTAAAATTGCTAGCATTAGTTCTTAAAGTAGATCAGTTCATTAACATTAAAATATTAAGAAATATATTTAGTAATGAATGGTTCAACATTTTACAAATGTAAAAACCATCTGTTAAAAATAGTCAGCAACCAATTCATGAAATTCATGAAAACAATTAACTGTTACTAAAAAAAAAAAATGCCATTATTGTTATTTGACAATTTAAAAAAAAGGAATTTAAAAATTGTTGTAGAAAAATATTAATTAATTAGGAGTAACACAATCATTTTAGGAAACATATATGCATTTTGGCTGGCCAATGAAGGTATCTCTCTTTTGTGGATTTTGTATTTTGTTTTATTTTATTGTATAGCCAACACTGATATCCCAAATGTGTTTCCTGGTGAATCATAAAACTTACAATCCCAGACATACCAAATTTGGCCGCCAACAGGGAAATCTTAAAAAAGAGGGAACTAAGGATGGGGCTTAACTCTTTCAAGTTTCTACTTCTAACAAAAATTAATCCTTTTTTTTTCCCTTTTGGACTTTAATTTACCTATACAACACCTAAACATTTTTCCAGATGTAGCAGTACAGAGAATTCATGAGAAAGTCAGTATTCTCTGCTTAAGAAAGGGGCCTGTAGTATCGCTCTGCATCCTTCCTTTCCGTTCTGAGCATGGAATGGAAGGAGCAGGGACAAGTGCGGAATGAGTGGGGGACGGATTTTACCGCACGCACCCATCCCTCATTCGTTCTGTTCCCCCTCTCTTCTGTTCTTAATCTGTTCCAGAGGGGGAAATTTTTGAGAACTGTTCTGAACAGTTCTCAAAAAGCATTCCCTCTGGAACGGAATGGGCAGGGAAGAGAGGGGGAACGGAACGAGTGAGGGACGGGTGTGTGTGGTAAAATCCGTCCCCCACTCGTTCCGTTTCCTGCCAGGCCAGGCCGAGAACCCGGTGCGATAAAGTTCATTCTGAGGAGCTACTTTTTTGCTGCTAATGGAGTTTAAATTTTACTGTCCTTTGTCTCGGTGCCCATGTGGCCAAGAGGGGAACAGCTTCTGCCTGAGATACCCCAAACCAAATTAAGTACAACAGAAACGCCTGATACAAAAAGTAGGCCTATGACTCCAGCACCATCACTTTACTTCTCCTATATGATATTGTAAATATCTTTTGCTTGATGAAGAAGCCAGTAAAGCTTTGCATGATGTGTTTTGTGCAGTCTGGTTGGCCAATGAAAATATCACTCTTTTGCAGATTTTTTGGATTATTTTTTTTAAAAAAATATATATCATTTTACCAAACTGTCATTTCCAACCTCTGTGTTTTCCTTAGTACATAGAGTTTTTAAAGACAAATCTGAAAACTGACACATTTACAGTTCTACGGCTCTAACCACTCCACTAGAAGAGGTCAAAAAGCCCTCAACTGCCACCACTGCTAATCATGAAATCCCATTTCTCATTATTTCTGCACAAAAAGAGAAAATCAGCTCAGAGCTAGTGCAGCCAGGTGTCACTGGAATCTCTTCTTTGCTGCCACTGCATAGCAGAACATTGCAGAAGGCCATGAATGAATGCACTTGGCTTCTTGCCATGCAAGTTGCATGTACCTATAAACCAAAAGGCAGATTTATCAAGGCACAGGACTCAGTCAGCTAATGCAGAAAACTGCTGGTCAGCAACAGGACAGAGGGAACACACTTGGCCTTCAGATGTGCTATATACCTTAAAGGGTTGCAGAAATAAATGTGCCATAAAGAATAAATCATCCCTGTGTGGGTGTATGACTGTGGTATGGGTTTGTTATTTCCTGGGCATTTGTTAAATAAAAAGAGCAGACCAAAGAAGGGGAATGAAGCTTCTTTCCTGAAATCTCACTGTTCTCTACTTCAGGGTTTGTTCCTCTCACACAGCATGAAGAATGAAGTTGCCATAATTGAAACATGGCTGTATGTCACTCTAAGTAGGAGAGAAGGAAAGGGTAATCACAGAGAATCCACTGAGGGTTACTATAATTAATAGGCTAGATTTTATCCCTCCTAAAAGACCTATACTCCAGTCTGTCCTGGGGAAGTTCTTGACCTGAGATTTGCTATGCGATAAAAGAGAAATTCTTTCACAGGACACATATATTTATTTGATTTATATCCCGCCTTTCCCCCGGCATGGGATCAAAGGTAGTGAAAAACATTTTAAAAGCACAATACCATTAAAGTTTCATTATATGGATGTTAAAATACAATTAAACTAATTTTAAAAAACACAAGTTAAAAACAGCATTAAAAGATGCTTAAAATCTTTTAATACAATAAATAAAAACACTATACCCAATACCTATTAAAAAGCCTTATCTCCCATGACACAATAAAAATGAACATTTCCTTAAATAAAACTATCTTCACTTGCCGACAGAAAGACAGCAGGGTGAGGGTCAATCATTTCCATAATTTGGGAGCAACTACCAAGAAGGCTCTTATGTCCTCACCAGACAATCCTGGGATGGTAGGAAGATTGAAAGAAATCCCTCCCCTGCAGATCTTAAAGCTCAGGCAGGCTCCTAGAGAGAGAGATATTTCTTTTAAATAGTCTGTGCCCCAGCCATGTAGAGATTTCAAGGTTATGGCCAGCAGTCTGAATTCTGCCTAGAAATGGATTGGCAGCCAGTGGTGATGTTTTAGCAAGATGGTTATATAATCGGTATACCATGCCGTAGTTAGCAATCTTGCTGCAGCGTTTTGGACCCACTGCAGTTTCAAAAGCAGCTTCCAAATGCAGCCCCACATAAAGGGTGCTACAGTAATCCAAACAGGATGTAATCAAGGCTTGGGTCACCATAGCAAGATCTGCTGTCTCAAGGAATAAGCATACCTGGCACACCAGTTATAGCTGTGCAAATGCACTCTTCCCCATGACTGAAACTCTGGCATCCAAACTCAGAATGTCCTAGAACCACCTTCTGATTTTGCTTCTCCAAGAAGGACTGGGACCATTACTGAACAGTGGCTACAAGTTTCACTCCACAGAGGTGGCTTACAACGATACCATGGCTATGGTATACAAAGCCACTGAAAGGTCCAGCAGAACAAGCGGGGCACATTGCTCCCCATCCAGTTTCCTGCAAAGGTGATCTACAAAGGCAACCAAAGTTGTCTCTGTCCCACAGACAAACCTGAATCCGATTGAAATGGATCCAGATAAAACTATTCATCCAGGAATCTCTGAGCTTGGATGCCACTAGATGCTCCAAAATCTCTCCTCCCAAAAAGGAATATTGGAGACTGGCTATAATTACCCAGTGTAGTGAGAGATTCAGTAGTAAGTGGCTCTCCAAACATCTTTTAGGCAGTGAGGCATTCATTACTCTTGTAACCCACTCAGCCAGTCCCTTTTTGGATGATTTTATAAGCCAAGAAGGGCAAGTTGGATAGTGTTAGACAGTGGAATAGATTGCCTTGGCAGATGGCAGACTCTCCATCTTTATAGGTCTTTAAACAAAGGCTGAATGGGCATCTTTCAGGGGTGCTTTAGTTGTATATAACAATAGCAAGTACATTTCTATACTGCTTATCAGTGCGCTTAAGCGGTCCCTTAGCGGTTTACAAAGTGTAAGCTAAGTGCCCCCAACAATCTGGGTACTCATTTTAGAGACCTCGGAAGGATGCAAGCCTGAGTCGAGCTTGAGCCCTTTCTCTGGTATTGAACTCACAACCTTATGGTTTGTGAGTGAGTGAGTGGCTGCAGTACAGGCATTTAACCACTGCGCCACCAGGGATTGATCTAGATGGCTCTTGTGGTACTCTTGAAAGATTCTATGACTCTGTCCTAGAATTTGTGTTTTGATGGAACACTACATGGCAGAATACACTGTATTCTAAATACAGTGTGCCCGTGTCATACACAGATGCACTACGTTAAAAGCTGCGTGGGGCGCAATGGGCAGCACATCCCATTTAGATTAATGGGGCATGCGCCCATGGCGCACCACATGCATGAGCTTTCAATGGGGCTCGAGCATATGCGTTTTTTTATGCAGGGGGGTCCGGAACAGATCCCCTGCGTAAAAAAAGGGCTCACTGTACCCCACAAACCTACAAATCCCAATATTCCATAAGATGAGTCATGTAAGTTAAAGTAAAATTAAAGCGCTATAACTGTGCAATGTAAAAGAGACATTTAAAAGTGATAGTCATCCTTTGTCTTTTGTGCAAGAAAATACAGAGTGGTTGCTTTTCAAGCTTTGGACTATGTGTGTCTTTTTCCCCAGGGGGGAAAAACCAATGAAAACTTCTCTTGCTATACCTATAGAACCTAAGAAGTGGACTTACTTTTTTAAAAAAAATCATTTCTGGGGCAACCTAAAACAAATTATGTGGAAGAACTTTGAAATGGACACTACTTGCATATGTGTGCCTGAACACAAACACCGAGTGCTCTACAAAAGCCACAGATGGGTGGGTCACATGATGTAATTGGAAAATCCGAAAAGCAGTGGGATATGCCCAGGTTGCATATGTGTTGTATACAGACTGTATACGCTTAGCCATGGAAGAATGTAGTAAGATCTGTTATTGACAGATAAACATGCACATATCCCATCCAGGAAAAGACAGGATAAGGCGTGTGTGATAATGTCCATTGAACCTTATAGATTGGGAAACTTTACTGTACTTCACAGTAAAAAACCTGGTTTCTTTTCAGAAGGAAAATTTGTGTAGATATGGTTTTGTTTTGTTTTAAAAGGCAAGGAATTACGCCACTGTAAGCATCTTGATCATCAGGGGGGAAAATCTGCAAAGAACACTTCCTTTCATTTTGGGGGATTGCTGTGTCAGTCTGTTTCAGCAAAAAATTCACTTTCGTGTAAAGCTTGATTTTAGAGCCAAACTAGCTCTAACTATGGCTAGTATGGCCCTGTTTAGGGAATATGGTCAAGTGGCACTTGTTCACATATGTAGGAACATGGCACGGAACCTTCCAGGTTTCCAGTGTTTTACCCTCCCAAAACCCAGTCCATTGTTTCAGGCGATGGCAGTATGTGCCTATGCTCATAATGGACTTAATTGGAGTACAGCCCAATAACGCCTGCCTTGGTTGTCAACAGCATTCTGTGGCCTGTTACAGACTGCCAAAATAAAGCTGCTTCGGGTCTCTCTGGAGGTATGCTATTTAAATGATGCATGCATCCCAAGAATCCAGAAGCTGCACCAAAGCTGCACTCCGGTGCTTAGGAATGGAGTGTGGCTTTAGTGCGACCTCCAGACTCTTAGGACCCATGCATCATTTAAATAACATACCTCTAAAGAGACCCAAAGCAGCTTTATTTTGGCAGTCTGTAACAGGCCTGTAATATCAGAGTGTTGGTTCTTCTGAGTTGTCTGTTAATCCTTTTAGGCAGAGATACAAGGGACCACTTACCCACCTTGTCATTAGACAAAGTGAGACGACTACCTCAGGCAGCATATGCTGAAGAGGCAGGAATCTACAACAGACAGTTGGAAGACTAAGTTGTGTGTGCAATGCAGCTGGCCTTATGTCCATCAAGCTAGCCTGCTAGCCTCAAGTGTGGTTTCCCATATCTAGTGTTTACATAAAAATCACCTGCTAGTCCAGGTCTCTTCTGCAGGTAGAAAAAAGGAACCATTTGTCTTTGTCCCAGACAGCAAAATGTCTTGAGCCTGATCTGCCTCTCTGAACTGTTAAAATAAGAGCTACATTATTTGGATTAATGGATTAGTGGTGTTGGTGACTTTCATGTGAGTAGTCCAGTGAATGTACGTGGGGTTTTAGCCAAAAATGAACTATTCAAGATAGTTATGTTTGGAATATGAACCATATCCCAAAATAGATTCAGCACCATGAATATTTCTCTTAATGTATGGACTACAGCACAGAATTTTAAACCACCGATCTATTAGCCTGCAAACTACAGCCTACCATTGTCTTGGCCATGAGACTCACTCTTAGAATGCATCTATGTTAATATGACAGAAGATCGCACAAGTTTTACTAATACCAACTTTCACAAGTATATTGAAGCTATAGACTTCTTGACTGAAGAATTTGTTAATTTATCCAATACAGCCTTTGATTTCCCCCTCTCTTTTTTGCCATACAGTATTCCATTTCTACAAATTGGATTACATTGTTCAAAGTCATCACCTGAAAGGAATAAAGAGTCCTTGAATCACACACGTTTCCTGCATAATTTGGAGATAATGTATGCAGCATCCCACTCCTGATATAAATGATGTGTGACATTTTTTCAGAATAAGGTTTTTCTTCCTCCTAAATGAGGGCATTTTCAAAATAAGCTAAAAAAATGAGAATGGAAGAGGAATAACTCTAACTTGAGGCTGGTTCCTCCCTCCCCTAATTATTCAAAGCTAGCTTTTCTCTGCATTAACTAGACTCCTAATGAGAGCTGTCATAGCTGAATAAAATGCAATCATTAGAAGTGCTGTAGCATTTGTAATTATGCCATATGCGAATGTGTCCTTGCTGTAGCACTTCACAATATTTAAACCAATAGCATTCTGCCACAGGGTTACTAGCAACGAATTGAGGACTCTCTTAAATCAGAGAAGTGGGATCTGTAATTATGCATTTTTAATTAAGATTTGCTCAGCATCTCCAGAGCAAAGCCTTCTCCCCTCAAGTGGAGCTGACTGACCTGCGTAGCTTTCCTCCCAAAATATTTTTTGAATTATCATAGACAATGTTGCAAATTCAAGCAGTTTGAAACATGACAACATGATTTTAAAAAAAATGAAAAGGCAGAAACAAAAACAGAAACCCTCCCAATGCTACAAAAACCATAAACGTGTCTAAAGATAACAATTGCCAACAGCCCACTTAGACATGTTTCGCTCAGAGATCATTCATTCCCTTAGAGAATTGAGCTTCGTGTTGCATTAAATGCACAGTGTGACGTTGAAAATTACTTTCTCTGTTTTACTTGCAAATCAGTGGATTTGCAAGGCCCCTAGATCTGAAATGGGCCCATCATGGGTAGGTAGGTGAGTGAGTTTTAAACCTACCCATTACACACACTGACATCCTAAATTCAGTCCTGCATACAAAGGCCACACAAAGATTTCCAATGTGACTGAGAAAGGTTTCTCTCATGTGGGACTTGGTGGCAAATACAGTGGGCTCTTGTTATTCACTGATGCTTGGTTCCAGGATCCCCCATGGATAACAAAATCCATTGATGCTCAAGTCCCATTATATATAATGTCAAAGCAAAATGGTGTCCCTTATACAAAATGGAAAATCAAGGCTTGCTATTAGGACTTTATACTTTTTTGAATATTTTCAAGCCGTGGATGCTTGAATCCATGGATTAAAAATCCGTGGATAAGAAGGGCTGACTGTACAAGGGACAAAGCAACTGGGAGAGTCTTGTACACAGTGAGCCCTAACTGTACTGGAGACTGGCATGCTTCTGATTTAAGAGGTTACATGTTTTCATATATTCCATGCCTTTAGCGGAACAGATATTTTAACTAGGATTGTCACATGAAGAAAAAGAATGGGCAGGGTTCCTGTCCCTTTGGTTTGCAAAAGAGAGAATTTCAGCAATTCCTGTTGAAACTTCCTCTTACAATGGGCCCTTGATATCCATTGGAGTTTGATTCCAGGACTCCCTGTGAACACCAAAATCCATGGATGTTTGAGATGTATTAAATACAATGGCGTAGTATAATGGTGTCCCTCACAGTGTATAAAATTGCAAAATCAAAGTTTACTTCTTGATTTTTTTAATATTTTCAAGCTGTGGATCGTTGAATCTGTGAATAAAGAATCCATGGATATGGAGGATTGGCTGTATACACAAGTATTAAATGCTTATTTCACCTGACAACCCTCAATTAACCCTTCAATTGAGTGAGGTCACTCTGAAGTATGTTTGCTTCAGATTATAAACAAAATCCCCAAAATTCAAGTTTTGAGGGTCAAATTACAGTCGGCTCTCCATACCCACAGATTCCTTATCTATGGATTCAACCATCCACAGCTTGAGTGTGTGTG
Organism: Sceloporus undulatus; assembly: GCF_019175285.1. Classification (NCBI taxonomy): domain Eukaryota; kingdom Metazoa; phylum Chordata; class Lepidosauria; order Squamata; family Phrynosomatidae; genus Sceloporus; species Sceloporus undulatus. Next base: position 168,292,260 of record NC_056524.1, read on the forward strand.
TGTGTGTGTGTGTGTGTGTTCTAAAAAGCAAACTTTGGCCTGTTACAGACTGCCAAAATAAAGCTGCTTCGGGTCTCTTTGGAAGTATGCTATTTAAATGATGCATGGGTCCTAAGAGTCTGGAGGTCGCGCCAAAGCCACACTCCATTCCTAAGCACTGGAGTGCAGCTTTGGTGCAGCTTCCAGATTCTTAGGATGCATGCATCATTTAAACAGCATACCTCCAAAGAAACCCGAAGCAGCTTTATTTGGGCCTGTCTGTAACAGGCCTTTGATTTTGATATTTTATATAAGGGACACCATTTCACTACGCCATTGTATTTAATGGGATATGAGCAGCCATGGTTTTTTGGTTTCCACTGGAGGTCCTGGAACCAAACCCCAGTGGATGCCAAGGGTCCACTTTACACAGATTAATTCTGAAATTGCCACAATCCTCATTTAGTGTCTGAGTTATAAATATAATTATGGGAGTTTTATAATATTTTCACTATCTGCCCTGGAGGCACAGTGGTTAAATGCCTGTACTACAGCCACTCACTCACAAATCATAATAAGATTGCGAGTTCAATACCAGCCAGGGCTGAGGCTCAACTCAGGCTTGCATCCTTCTGAGGTCACTAAAATGAATACCCAGCTTGTTGGGGCTTACAGTTGTAAACCACTTAGAGACTGCTTAGGTGGTATGAAGTGGTGTATAAATGAAGCTGCTAACTGCTATTGCTATCTCATGGTTTCAGATAAATTCTAAGTTCAAAGTTGCCAAATGGCTTGTTCCACTACCACAGTTAGATTCTTGGAGAGGCTTTTGGTCAAATCAGTAATTCCCTTTCCATTTTAGTTTACTATTTGGAAAACAAGAGAATTGATAATAGATGGTAAGTCAAGAGATGACTACCATTGCTTTAGGCAATCTTTCCCTATCGTCATTTGAATCAATCATTCATGTTTAATTCACAAATTGGAAACAAGAAGAATATCTTCTGGAAATGTCTCAATAAATTATGAACATGCGTCATGGTGACAGAAAGCAAACTGATTGATTCTAATGGATTTTATTGCAGGTACAAATACCAAACTAGACACTAATATCAGGATTACACTGTGCCTTATGCTTGTTATCAAAACACTTTCAAATTGCAGCTGATAAGGCCAACTTAGCACATCTATGCTGCATGTTAATGGATGCTTGGAAAAAATAATGACTACTGAAATATCAATTAAATACATGTATTCCACATTTTCTTCAGCTGAATTAGCATGTGCCTATTTGTTCTGAATTACTTGTATTCCACATTTCCTTCAGGCTTGATTCAAAAGCAAAACATCTCCCCACAAATGGATTGGCTACTCTTCATTGTATATCTAATTTTCTGTACTGCTGTAAAAACTATCATAAAAACAGTCATGAAAGAGATTAAACACAATTTATGACAGAAGACTGTCATAAAAATAAATTTCTTTAATTTGTTATAAAATAATTCACCTCTGGTACATTTCACATCATACTTATGTCAGTACAGTACTGCCTCTTTACTCTGCTTTGTCAAAAAGCCATGTTATTGTGTCTAGCACAAGGTCACTCTTCCCTGCACATCTCTCTTAGTTTTGAATTGTGGAAGTATTTTAAAGGTTTCTGTAAGAAGAGTAACATAAACTGTATATATTGCAAATAAATTGTCTAATAGGATTGTATAAGAGAGGCCTTCCAACTGGACCTCCATTTTCAGATGAAATTTTGTTCTTCACTGAAAACTGTAGCTACGACAGATTGAGACCAGCTTTAAACAAGGGTAACCATCAGATGAGAGGTAGTTATCATAATGATGTCTTGAAAGGATGTAATGGCAATTAAGATAAATCAGTTGACTATTTTGGCTAGATATTGCCTCAAAATCAGACTCACCACTTTCTGTGGGTACCCATGTCTTTCCCCTTGTAGTATGTGTTTTGAATTGCTAAATTCATCTGCATATAGTTGCTATAAATGACCATTTCTGTTGGTAATACAGTGGGTCCTCGCCTTACGCAGGGATCCGTTCCGGATCCCTCCACGTAAGGCGAATTCCGCCTGTGCTCGAGCCCCATTGGAAACAATGGGGCTCGTGTGCGGCGGCGGTGCAGGCGCACGCGTGGCACAACGGGCGCATGCGCCCATTCAATTGAATGGAACACGCCTCCCCCTCCGCCTCGCGCGCGTACGCTCAAAGCTGCGTAAAAAAGGGCCGCGTACGTGGAGGCCCGATTGTATATTCTATTCTGAATTGCCTGCATGGATGTATGCAGAGGGAGGGCCTGATTAATAATAAATGGACAATGTTTAGCCCTGGATTCTCATGAATTGTCCTTTCCAGGGTTAAACAGTGGAGCCTTAGGACTTTCTTTCTTACTGCTAAAATTTCTCATTACTAATTTCACTCAAAGACAGAAATTTCAACAAGTGCTTCGCACTTTTTCTTCAAATCTTGTTAATTTTCTACTTCATTAAACCATCTGCCTTTGTTGTGGGAATCTTAAAAGCCTGGACTTTCTCTCACTAAGTCCACCAGCTTGACAGAACAGAGTTGACAAAAGGACTCAGGATGCTGAGAATTCAAAAATGTATTGGCCGGCAAAGTCCTCAATGAAATTCAAATTCCAAAAAACAAACTGAGGCCTCGAATAAAAGGAAATGGCTGCCTTTATAGTAATTCAAACAAAGAGGTCTCTAACATAGGCGCTTTACAGACCGCCCAAAAAGGGTGGTCTGCCGGTGCCGTCATTTGCTGCATGGAGGAGCCCCAGCGGCCAAACCGTGCAGATCCTTCACGATGCAAAAAGCAGCTTCTTTTTGCAGCACGGAAATGGCATTGCAAAGCACCAATGGCACACTCACGGCGTCATTTCCGTTGTGCGACGTGCGGACGCTAGGCATCCACAGTGTCAAAATGGCAGCGCCCATGTAGAATGGGCACCGCCATTTTGTAAGCGCCGAGCACGTACTAAGGTTAGGGGCATCTGGAAAGGATGCCTCTTTCTAACCCTAGTATGTGCACAGCACGTACTTTTTGCCCGTCTGTAACGGGCCATAAAGTCTATTGTGAACCATTCTGGTTCAAAGCTTAAATTTACAGAACTTTCTTGCAATCAGAGCAAAGATACATGAATATATTAAAATACACTTAAGGCACATTTGGAATATTCCATCACCCTTATCACCTATGTGTTACTTTCTCTTTCAAGGATGCTGCTTTCTATCCTAGATTATTATGGCTTTCAGAGCAATGTCAGGTGCCTTGATGAGCCTTCAAAGGTCATCTTGTCTCAAGACATTCTGCTGCAAATCCTTTTCAGCATTCTCTTTCTTCGCAAGGCCTCAACTCAAAAATCTTACTTTTATGCATCCACTGTGCAACCATTTTCTACAAATCTATTGTGGGGATATTAATCATTAAAATCCATCCATCTCACCTTCTTTGTGCATATGCCAACACCCCTCTCACATGACCAACCTCCTCCTTTCTATAGATTTAATTTTCCACCGTAACCTACAAATTCTCACCATGCAGTTCTCCAAGTTTTTAATATGCCCACTGGAACTTAGTATTAGCATATAATCATTATACATAGCATTCCCCACAAAATTTCCTTTGTGTGTTCTGTTCCTCTTATTGTGATCCTTTGATCCCTTTAAAAAGCTGTCATTTCCTTCTCACTGAAAAACTCTGCCCTGTGATTCCAGAACCTGAAATATTACACTGTCATCCCTTAGGGATGTCATCAATTTTATTTGTGTCTGAACTATCCATATTTCTTCACCTCTTTCTTCTTTCCCTCACCTCCCAATAAAATAGATTGCCAGGAGTAACTTTTTTTATTTCAGTTCACTTCGAGTGCAGGCAGCTCTGTTTAAAAAAATTGTGACACTAGCATTCTAGTTAGCCATTAATTTAATTTTCAAAAAAGATGATGAAGATTACTTCCAAAAAATAAAGTATTATTTCTTTCTTTTTTGCTTACTGGTGAAAACCTGGAAATTATGCTCACATCCGAGTTTATTGAGCTCGTCAGCATAATATACCAAAGAAGCCTTTTAAAGAAAGTGCACCACTTTATATACAAAATGACGCACTGTTACATGCCAGAAATGTGTGAGTAGGATGTCCATCAATCTCTAGAAGTAGAATACCAGGGAGAAGAAATAAAAACAACTCCATTAACTCCATTCCAACAAAAGAGACATATAGCACCTCAGTTCAGTATCCTAATAAATACACCAGGACAGGCACATAAAACTTGTAGTGTTGACCCCAGTGAAGCGTGAATAATGTAATATGCAGCAATGTAGTGTAAGAAATGAAAAATAACTGCTGTAATATGATATGATGCACAGCGAGTATTAGATGTGTAGGCATTTGATTGACTACTAAACTTTACCAGATAGAAAGTTAAGATTGGTAAATGAGGTTGCATCGTGATGGTAAAAGCACTTAGAAGCACTGAAAAGCATTTTGTAAAGGAACTAATATCTTTCAGCTCACCACATGGCACAGTTACTAATAGATGGGGATGTAGAAATCTTTCCATCTCGCTTAGGATGTAAAGCATATTTACAAATTCTCTCATTCTCTCTTAATACACCAATACACCTAACTGAAAAAAACTGGCAATCACTGTGCAAAAAGAGTAGCATTTTTCATCATCAACAACAGCCAAAGTGCACATATTTTGAACATAAAAACATGTTTCTAAGTGAAACATTGTATTTGTAGAAAATAAAGTTGTGGAAAATTATCAAAGGGTCCCTGAATGAGGAGAAAAGATGAAAAATGCAAAAAAGTTCTCATATTCTTGCCCAACGAGGAGAAAGGAGATTTTTTTTCCCCTCACATGCAAGAACGAAATGATTTCCAGCTTTAGTCTCAATCTCTGTATTTCTTCTAATCTTATCTACATCTATTTCTCAGCTTTGCTTTGTATTAAGTTGTGAGATTTTGTGTTTTCTTCCTACACTGATATTTGCACAATTCAGCTAATTTATGTAACATTTTTCCACTGACAATAGCACATATTTGTATATTTCAACTGCACATTTTAGCCATTTGTTTTTTCAAGTATGTGAACTGTTTTGTGCACACTAGATTTTTTCAAAAAATCCTTGTAATCCCCAGAAAAGTTTTTTTTTAATCCTTGAGTGTATTTTTAAAAATATTTTCTTTTGTTGGCAACAACTCATGTCAGTTGTGGGAACATTCCTTTTGTTGAATCCGTCAAACCCAATTATTTTTCTTCCTATTCCTGCTCCTAAAATTTGAAGATTTGCCTTTTGGTGGAGGCAAAGGCAGGTTCTGAGTTTTAAGGATCACTGAATATTGTATACAAGGCAAAATGTCCCAAGTTATCCAATCACCGCAAAGCTTCAAAATACTTCAGTAGTAGCAAGCACCCTTAGTTTTGAAAAGACAATACATAGCAAATACCCAGCTGAAGAGTTTACAAAGATACAGTGTGCCAGTTTAATATAATCACATACCCATATTCCATGCAGCTCTTATTTTTCTTAAAATGGCTTCAAAACCCCCACATAAATCTCAGAAGAAGAAACCATATAAGTCAGAAATATTTCATAAGTATATGAGATTCAGTTAAAACAAAATTTGATTTTGAAAGGGTGTTTTGTTTCCAACCTCTAATTTTGGTGTAATGAAGCAAGTGTGTATAAAACAAATCAAATTTGATTATCTTGGAATAAATATAACTAAAAAGAATTCACACCTTTTTATAATAATTATTAGACATTATGAAAAAAGCAAAAAAATAAATAAATAGAAAAATGGTCTAACTTAAATCTCCCATTGTTAGGGAGGATGGATGCAATAAAAATGAATGTCCATCCAAAATTTATCTTTTTATTTAAGAACTTGCCAGTTATAACTAATGATGTATCACTAGAACAGTGGAATAAAGAAATTCTGACATTTATCTGGGCTGGAAAAAAGCTAAGAATCAAATGGAAAGTGATGAAAGGTCATATAATTAGACACTCCCTTTTGAGAGTATGGCTAAAATATAAAAACAAATTATTGTGTTTGAATCAGAAACAAATGTCTGAATGTCAGAATCAGCCTCACTATAAATTTTCAGTTCATATAGATGTACTCCCTGTGTTCCTTCAGAACCTATATAGCTGCATACTTTGCTTGTATTTTTCCAAATATCACTGTCCTATACAGTCTAAAGCAGTTAGGACAACATTATTTGCTGGACATGGCATGTCTTTTTTGCTTGAAAACTGTCACGCATCAGATTTGTCTTCAAAGGATCAAATTCAGATCTTGCCAAGGATAACTAAAATCAAAGCATTTCACGAGTTATTGATTTTGGTGCACAACTGCAGGATATGTTTAACATTATAAACATATATAACTTCCATTTATGCTTAAGAGAACAATCAAACTGGAACATTTATATTGTAAAATACAAATGCTGGCAAACAGACTATCTTTGGCTGAAAACATTATGATTAATGGATTTAGTGTGTACAGAAAAGCTTTCCATTCTCTAGCTTTGAAACTCAAACTCTGGTAATCCCAGGTTTAAATGCTTACTACACCCACAGGAATCCAAAAGCAAACAATGTTGGATTTGCTCTGTGGGATTTAGAGGGGGAAAGTCACTGTAGAAAATATTACCAGTGGGTGAATGGGTGTAGGAAATTTGTATTGTTTGACAATCTAGTTTTCTTCTTGTGATTTTGGTTTGGAGTACTATGTTGTAGTTTGGGGCAGTAGGTACTTTTCAAAAGACTTGGTGCTAAAGGTTCTAAAAACAGTACCAAACAACATGCAACCATATTTCCCCCCTTAATTCCACTCACACTTCCAGAGTTTCTGTTTTGCCAAACTTCTGGTCATAAAAGGCCTTCATAGCAACCATGCATAGAACATAATTGAGAGGTGGATCGTGAGTGGTGGCTTCCATGTTAATGGGGAAGTGAATCCCCTCTGGACTTTAATCTAAAGTCCATATGGTTACTTTAAACACACTGTCATTTCTCTAGGGTGTTCTCACCAGTAACCTATTTGCAATATAGTGCACAACCTCTGAGTTATCTTCAAGCGAATCTGTATTCGTGGAGAGCATGAAATTGTGGATATAGCACGTATACTATTTAAGTGCAAATTGTATCAGCAAGATGAGAGATTTGTATCTCGGACCCTATATTCAGCAAACAATGATCTGGGATACCTATATCAGAACGATGTTTTTATGAGTGGTCAAGAATCAACAAAATCTCTCATGACAGCTTAGTATTTAAGTAAAACAATTCATCTGAGATCTTCATATGTGGGGCTGATTGGAGTAAATTGTAGGGATGGTGAAGAAATATGATGTATAAACTTATCTCCCTTATACTTATTTTAATATATTATTTTCTATTGTATTTATATTTTTACTTCTGCATTTTTATATCCTTTTTATTTAACCTTTTATAGAGAGTGCTTTTACAGAGGTTATACAAATTTTGTTGTATTTGTTGTATTTTGAGATTGCCCACAGGCGAAACAATAAGCATTGTTGTTGTTGTTGCATGAACCAGTAGGACCAGGTTATCCCTAGCAATGAAAGCCAGTAGCTGGTAGGCCAGTCAAAGCTAGACCCAATCACTCTTGAGCCGTAGAGTCTTCCTGGTCCCAAAGAACAGAGACAAATACAAGAGTATTCCTGAGCTACAAATCTGCTCCTTTGGGGAGTGTGCAGTCCCATCTAAGGCAAATTATTTTCCCAGACGTGAAAACCAGAAATTCACAGAGCCTTTATCATATCAAGATTCACCTTCAGGTCTATTATCTAGCACCTCCATAGCCCCAACCTATTCTGACAACAAAGAGAAGTAGAGCTGTAAGTTAATGATCTCACCATAATCTTCATAGAGAGAAAGAACAGCGTGGGGTAGAGGATGGAACTTGCACTTTAATAGACATAGGGCTGCCTAATGTCACTTTCTGAAATCAGCCCTGTAGTTAGGAACAGTACCACAACAATTTAGTGCTCTATACTCTTTTCCTATAAAACCAGTATAGCAGAATACCATGATCAATGGAACTAAAAACCACTGAAAGATCCAGGGGAATAAGCAAGGCAGCACTGCTTCTACCTTTTACTTGGAGCAAGCTGTAAGGGTAACTATAGTTGTGTCAGTACCATGTCCCAACCTGAAACCAGACTGAAATGTATCCAAATAATCCATTTTCTCCAACAATATCTGAAGATATCCAGCTACCACATGCTTGAGTATCTTGGTGAAAAGAGGATATTGATGATGGAATAGTTCTCACATATCTTTGGGTTTAAATAGATCCTCTTCAGGAAGGGGTCAGTACATTATCAGAGGAGCAGGAATTATATTTGCTCAGCATTTGATATTTGAACTTTGGGAAGGTCTGGGAAGTGTCTGGTATTCTATTTAGTCAGGTGGAGTCACCATCCCTTGAATTAATGAGATATCTACCACATCTGATCAATCCACCAGCAACAAATGGGATCAGCCAGTATGGAGCAAAGATTAAGTTTACATTTGGTGAAATGGACTGTTTCTAACATCTCCATATAATCCGCCTGCAACAACTGATCATGATCTGAAGAAATCTGGCTAAATAGAATACCAGACACTTCCCAGACCTTCCCATAATTCAGGCATCAAGTGCTGAGCAAATATAATTCCTGCTCCTCTGAGGTATGTCCACAAAATCTCCTCGCCACTCAGAATAACGCTTCTAGGCAACAGGGGATGAGAAACAGAGCCAAAACAAGATGTTTTGCCAACCTCCTTGTTGCATATTAGGAACAGTGAAGAGACACCAATAATCTTTGATTATACATTCTTTGTGGCCTGTGCCACCAACACATTAGTCATTGGCCAGTATGCATCATTTCCCATAGATTTTCTGCAAAACCAAAGGGAATGATGGGCTCCACAGCACTGGTATGTGCACTCTGGAGAGATTTTATCAATGGCCTAACTCCAGAAATTTGTGTTTGAAGGGGTGTGTGTGTGTCTGTGTATGTGTGTGTGCATGCATACACACACACACACACACACGTGTTGAACAATGCAGTTTATATGTTTATAGAGAATATAACCGATTTTGTCTTGTTCAGGTTAATAAAGGGTTCACGCAGATGTGGTAAAAGGAGCGGCCAGAGGCAGCTCCCACCCTGATCAGTGCAGGATCATGGCAAATGCATGAGCCCAGGCCTGATCTGTGCTGCCACTGTCATGGTCCCAACTTGGACTCTGGCAAAGAGTGGACTTTCCCATTTCTTTTGTAGTCAGCTTTTCCGGCTGGGCGCACTCTCCGCCTGGCTTTCAGGTGCACTTTTGGCCCATCTGCTTCGGACCATAATTAATCGAGCTTTATTTGTATTTTTTAGTTTAGCCTCTGAAGAAGGCCAGTTTTGATAAAGGATAAAATGTGTTGGGCTTTCTAGAATAATAAGAAAATGACAAAATGACCATCTATGAGAACATGGAGCCTTTCTCATATTTTGCTTTTGTCAATCCAACAATGTACCAAGATGACAAAATTGTTATCAAAGTACACATGAAGTATTTAAGACAGTTGTGGTACAGATGTTGAAATCCTATCCCAACAAAAACAGAGTCCTGGGCTTCTAACATATCACCGTGAAAACCATTTATGTTCACCTAGGGTAGGGAAACAGCTAGGAGTAGGATGGATGGTACCCCAGCAACATGCTTGTTCTATATCTTTGGCCCAATCCAAGGCAAAACTTTCAAAACTCATTTTGATTTTTTAAAATCTTCCTACTGTTGGGAAGGAAAATAAATAAATAAATAAGCAAGCAAGCAAGCAAGCAAGCAAGCAAGCAAGCTAGCTCCAAAGCTGACATAGCCTGTAGGGAGAATGAGGTAGCTTTAGATCCAAGATCAATCCTAATCAATCCCCGACAAGCTGTTCTACACACAAATCAAATCAGAGCAGTAACAGCAGGGAAACAATGGTGGTGGAGATTGCCCAGGGGAGACTTCTAGCAGACCTGCAAGAGTCCAATAGGCAGACTGCTGCACCCAACCCCCCCCCCCCCAGTCACTTCCCAAGAGAATATAGGCCTGTTCCCCACAAACCAGACATTCTGTTATAAATGAAGGGTATACTAGCAAATAGAGTTGGCCTTCAGTTTATCAAAACTGGTAGTAAAAAAAATGCCTGGATTAATTAAAGGTAAAAGGGTAAAGGTTTTCCCTCTGATAAGATTATCTAGTTATGCACGATTATAGGGGGCAGTGCTTATCTTTGTTACTAAGCAGTGTTCAAGTGTTGTCAGCATAACTGTACAGAATGCTGTTACCTTCCCACTAAAGCGGTACCTATTTATCTACTTGCATTTTTACATGCTTTCGAATTGCTAAATTGGCAGAAGCTGGGACTAGTTATGAGAGCTCACTGGTTCACATGGTGCTTGGGTCTCGAACTGCTGACCTTGATACTGTCAGAGTCAGTGTCTTAACTATTAACCTACCATCTTAATCACTAAGCCACTGAATTGGTTCAGACACTGGTTAAGACACTTAACCACCACTAAACCAAATTAATTACTGGATTAAAAATTGAGACAAATGGATTGTGCATTAAATTATACATGTGATGGCTGGGACCTATTATCAGAGGTAAAATGAAATGTATATGAAGGATTTGTTCATCTGGATAGTAAGCGCCCCTGGAATATCTTCAGGTAATACTATTAATACAAATAGATTTGGGAGATCCAAATGAAGGGAGATATTATTTATTACTCAAACCAATTATATATGTTTAAAGGATATACTGGTTTACATTAGTCTGATATTACCCATAGCAGGATGTCAGATTTAGATCATGATGGGATTTTAAAAGAGGGTTTTAAAAAATAGACTGTGAAAATATCCCTGGTGAAATAAATCATTGATGCAGTGTTGCTTTTAAAAAAATCATGGGTGAATAATATTATGCTTAAATCTATGAGGAAAAGCTTGAGAAATTAATATTAAAGACCAGTACCACTGCTTGTGGAATACTGGTCCAAAGTAGACTGAGGTGTATCTAGATGTAGCCGTACTTAGCATAGACTCAGTGAGATATGAGCAATTTAATTCCGCATCCAGCCTATTAAGAAAGGAGGAAAAACCTGTGACCCTACAGATCTTATTAGACTACAACACCTATAATTCCTAATCGTTGGCAACTTTGGATAGAAATACCAGTTTTACAAAAGTAGTAGACATCTGGACACTTTAAGGTGTGTGTGTTTCCCCTCCCTAATTCTTTTAATGGGTCAGAAAAAGCATCTGCAGACTCACCAAAGTCCCTCATCCCTGCTCTAGAACCATATAAGTCTTGTAGAGATCATATATTTTAGCAGCAAACATTCATCAATTGATTTCTTCTTAATTTCAATACAGGACCTAGGTGAAAGCTTCAAAATATTAGTTCATCTTTTCTTTTCCTTTTATTTCTCTCTGCACTACAGTTGCCGGAATCTCTCAGCCAGCATGGTTAGTACATGGTATATCTGGGAACTGCTAGTAAAAAACAAAACAAAACAAAAACCAACTTTTCTTCTGGAAATTGTTTTGATAAATAAGCAACCAGTTTCCCTTGATAAATAACACTGATGGTAGGGTAACTGCTTTGAAAATCTTGGATTGTGTTATACTACTATATTTGAAGTATTTATTACCTTAGGAACAGGGGAACATGTTCTAAGATGCACACATTGTAATTAGACTATAATGGACTTTCTTCAGCAACTGGAGAACTATAACTTGCTCTGGATTTTTCTTTCATTTGCTTAATCATATGAAGTGGACATGTATCTATGTACTGTTTTAATTATTCCCATTAGATTGGGGTGTGGAAAATTTACAGCCCATGGGCTTCATATAGCACTTGGGACATCTAGGTGCTTCCCCCTGTAGCTACCACAAGCCCCTTAAAGCCCCAAGACCTCCCTCTCCATTTTAAAAAGAATTCTGGACTGATTTTGTGGGGTGATTTTTTCCCCCAAGACTGGCAAAAAGCCCACCAACCACTTGCAAATGCTCCAAAATAACAGCTGGATGTGACATTACATTACTTCTGGTGCATTCAAACACACCAAGGGACTCTGCAGGGTGGACACTAGGGGAAAATACCCCCCCACACTCTACAGGCAAAGGCAGATACACACACCCCAAACAAATCTTGCCAAGAAAAGTCTGTGAGAGGGTTTCCATAAGTCAGAACCCACATGAAAGCACACAACACCAAAAGTGGTGAAGATTTTATTATTATTAATAATATTATCTTTATATTTTTGACCTAGAAAGGCACTCTGAAGGAAGGGGAACAATGGACTGTCTCGATCAAATTAAATCTAGTTTTCTTTGAAATACTTAATTTGAAAAATTAATAAATGGCTGGGGCGAGATGAGACTATTGGGGAAATGGCATGGGAAGAGACAAGAGCAATAACAATTTGCTCTGCCATGGTCCCAATTGGAAGCCACCTACCCACACCTGCGATTTGCAATGTGTTTTTTTTATCCCCTTCTATTAGCCCTATGCTTACTCCTAACTGCAAATAGGTGTGGAAGGCTATTCTGATCTACAGCTCAACAGAGGGGCTTGACAGACAGCCCAATAGGGGCAGCTCTGTGCTGCCCATGGAAGCTTTGGGTTGGGGACGCAGCAACCAGACACCATGCCCCCAACCCGCTGGAAAAAGGAGCCGTGAAATGAGGCTCCTATTTCCAGTGTTACAGGGGTGCCATAGCACAGCCTTATGGCGCCTCTCATGCGCAGCACCATTTAGGCGCTGAGCATGACGGATGTCATCATGGCACACACGTCTGTACAGGCGCATGCCAAGATGGCACCTGGGATGCCCGGTTGGGTTTCTGAGCATGTATAGGCTCCCCATTTTCAAGCAACCACTTTTTATCTCAATTCCACATTTTCAAACAGGGCTATCAACAAGAAGTTCAGGCTCTCTTTGTGTGTTTTCTGTGGGATTGAGGCCAGGGTGTGACAGGAGAAATGTTTAGCAGAGCTGCAAAGGTTACTATTTTAAAAAAAAATCTTTACTTAGAGTCATAGTTCCAAATCCTTGCTAAGTCATTTGTTACTGTCACTGCTGCAGTTCTTTAAAAAGAGTTCCTTAGCTTCTCCTTTCTCAAAAGTATCCAAATAATTATTTTTAATTACTTTTAAGCTGTTGGCCTGTAGTGCAAACCAGACGCTCCTCCCATCCATGTTGCCATTTCCTCAACATCCACAAGACAGGATAATGCACAATACGAATAAACCGCTTGAAACAAATGATATTCCATGGGATATTTTTCTTCTACCATACAAAGACAACCTTCATTACTATAAAAGTAACTAACATGGTGTCATGGAAAGTTATCCCCTTGCAGTAATGATGTAATTCAATTATGGGTTCATGCTTGTGCAAAGTAATTAATTATAAATAACTATTTATATTTAATTAGTAAGTCCCAACCACTGATTTTAAGAGCATACTGTATATTTTAGAGAAGAGCCAGTGTAGTCTGGCGGTTTGAGCATTGGGCTATGACTCTGGAGACCAGGACTTGAATTCCCATTCTGCCATGGTAACCCACTGGATTACCGTAGGCAAGTCACACTGTCTCAACCTAAGAGTATTATTTATTTATTTATTTATTTATTTATGCCATTTATACCCTGACCTTCAGCCCTAATGGCTATCAGAGCGGCTAAGGACTGGAGTGCAGCTTTGGTGCAGCTTCTGGACTCTTAGGATGCATGCATCATTTAAATAGCATACTTCCAAAGTGACCCGAAGCAGATTTATTTTGGCCTGTCTGGATGGGGCCTTAGTGAGCAAGAAAGACTAAAATAACAACTTCATATCATTGATACTTTATACAATTCTATTTTTAAATAATTTTTTATTATTGTTTAAAAAACCACTTGGCCTGAGTTTTAAAACACAGAAACACGCTACTAAACACTAAGAGTGGGTCGTCACATAATTTGGTGGCAGCGGTGGGAAAAGAACTCCCAGGTGCCTGCCATCATAGGAAAGGATTGTGGGTGCGCATCACAGAATGGTGTGTATTGTACAGTTTTATCCCTATCACAAAACCAGATGGCCCCTGCTCCCTACATATGCAGTGAAGGAATTGATGACACAATGAACAGAATTCCAAAATGATCTTCATTTTAACTGCATGATCAGCTATGTCACAAATGGAACAAGACCATGCCAAGGTGGTGGAGGAGAGGAGAGATTGCTGAACCATTTGTCCTTTTGTAGCTCACATGTGGGCTTGTTTACATGGGTTGTTTTGTTGTTATTAAGCTGCCTTTCACACAACCTCAGCTCATGGTGACTGAGTGAGATGATGCAAAGCCCCCCTATCTACCTCTCTGCTCAGATTCTATAGGTTCAGGGCCAGAGTTTCTCTGAATGAGTCTATCCAACTGGCTTGTGGTCTTCCTCTCTTTCTACTGTCCTCTACCGTCCCAGTATCATTGTCTTTTCTAATGAGTCATCTCTTCTCATGATGTGGCCAAAGTACAACAGCCTGTGTTTAGTCATCTTGGCTTTCAGGGAGATTTCAGGCTTGATCTCTTCAAGGTCCCATTGCTTTTAGTTTGTCTTTTTTGCTGTCCACGGTATTCCAGCATGACATCTCAAATGAATTAATTTTCTTTGTATCTGCTTTCTTCACTGTCAAGATATCACTTTGATGCATGATAAAGGAGAATAAAATGACTTGGACAATCCTAACTTTGGTGTTCAACTGTGTATCTTTACATTTTAGCTTTTTGTCTAGTTTATTCATGGCTGCCCTTGCCATTCGTAATCTTCTTCTGATTTTTTGACTGCAGTCTTGATTCTGATCAATGTTGTCTACATGGGTTACTTATTCTGAATTTTTCCCAGGCTCATGGTGTCCTGTTGCATGACCCAGGGCCAGAACCCCAAATTGGGTGCAGGCTGTCTTAATGGCATCCACACCTGATTCATGACATCTAATTTGGCCTTTCCTCCCCTCAACCTGAATTTTAAAACCTTACCTTTTGCGAGTGGCTGCCTTACCACAAGGTTCCTGCAAATTGCCCACTGATGCCACTGCAGGCATGAGTTGCCCTGAGGCCGGAACAAGGTGCCCAGTGTCAACATGGTTGGGTGCCTCATTGGGATCTCAGTGGTAGTGTTGGATGACAAATTTGGATCACATGGGAAGGCAGCCACCTGTCATTTCTGCACAAAGAGTGGGTAATGGGGGAATTAGGAGAGAATTCAGGGCCAGGCTACCCCAGAGATAGCCCAGAGTATACTGTCCAGTGAGGTTAATCTCTATGTAACCCTTCTGATGGCATTTTTTTCAGCAAAAGGGTGGAAAGGAGTATTTTTCCCTTACAGGTGAAAAAGTGGCTTCAGGAAGGTGGGAAAAGACAAAAGGATGAAGATAGCTACAGGACACCCACTCTCACACAACCTGTCTTTCTTCATCTTTGAGGGAAAGCTGCAGAAAGAAGTAATGTAATTTGAGCCTGAGTTGAATGGAAACATTATTAAGCAAATGTCCTCAGGATATAATGGCATGCTGCTTAATACAGAAGAGAGAAACTGAAAAGGAATCTACCTCAGGGGGGAATGCACAGATGTTATGTAGGAAAGCTCATATTATCATCACAGCTCTTTACCAAACCAAGCAACATTAGTTTGGCACATCAATAGGCTGTAATGAGCTTTTGAAAAATGGTGCTGTTGCTAAAGAAGTCTCATGATAAATGAAACTCATGTGACCTTCTCAAAACAGGACATGTTTTCCATTAGGAAATTAACAAAAAGGCAGTACCTCACATCAAATAGGTTATTAGGATGGTTTCAGATTGCCCATGCTGGGAAAAGAAGAGCTCCTTCTATTCTCCTTCTAGTCATTCAAGCCACCATGATCCAACAGAGGAAGGGATGGGGAGGTGATCTCTGAAAGTCTTATTTTCCCCTGCAGAGTCTTGCATCACTCCACCTGTCCGAAGCAACTTTTGAGGAGTTACAGAGAGCTGGGAGGGGAATCACAAAATCATTCAGTGCTGAAGAAATACAAGGAAACTTGGTGACACGTAACACCATTGTGGGAACATAAATAGGGGAAGTTACTAACAATTTTCCAAGACTAAAAGTAAATGTTTGAGAAAGAAAAGAGAGGAGTTATAACTAAATAATTAATTAAGATTTCAGTATGGAGGTAAATTGATCAGAAAGAGGGAAAGAGAGAATGTTAAAGATGTAAATAGCCCAAGACTGGAAAGGTTGGGAACTGGAACTGGATTTTATTTCATGATGTATTTAAGGATGTATGATGCATAATGGATGATTATGATTATATAATGTGGAGTTGATATTAGAGTAATTATAAGACTAGGATCATTAAGATGAAGAAATGATGTTATAAATGATGAAAAATGATGGGGATGTATTTTAATAATCTTATTAAATTTACAGCGCTTTATAAATAAAGGTTAATAATAATAATAATAATTATGATGTAAAATTAAAAATATTGGTCGATGTTAGTCTGAATCCAACCTATAGCCATTGCAAGGGTTTGTTTAGAAGCAGCAAGCTAACACAGAAGGTTCTCCTCTGTATTCCCCTCAATCAACTTATTCTTTCCCCACTGCTGAAAAAGTTGCATTCACATCATTATCAAATGTTCCATATCAGTCGTTGTCCCACAGTAGAGGTTCTACTGTGCTTCATTCAACTAAACTCTCTTTTCTTTGGTTTAACAAGCTAAAAAACTTAACAATTTCTACACACAGGTCTTAAGATTTCCTCACAGACTGAACTGCCTTTATTTCTAAGCTATAAGCATCAGGATCAATGTCATTCAGGCCCTTGGGCTCAGTGAATGGTATCAGCAAACAAGGTACAATAATGCAGCAGAATCGCAGGCTGGTCTTCTTCTCCAGCATGTAAAGGACTGGATTGCTACAGGGAAAATGAGGCACTAGACTAAAACAGAGGAACATGTAAGTGACACTGTGTGTGCATCTAGGGACAAGAATTCGCTGCAGGGCCTATTCATTAGCATCGTGAAGTATGAGACTATCAGGGACAGTCCAAGTACATCACATATCAAAAGGAGAAGTGTCGGCACAGTTGTAGCAATTTGCAACAAGGCAGTAGGCATATTGGTTGTGTGGCACATCACTTAAACCTATTCATTTCTACATCTGAATTATTTAACACGAACTACCTTAGTTGTGTTCTGTTATGCTGTCTTTCTACTCTCATTATGTGTATCAAAGGGGAGGAAAATTGACCAGTCCTTTTACCTATGGGAGAACACATGCATTCCTCATGGGAAGATAATGATAAAATTGGAAGTGACAAAAAAAGGACAGCATAATTGTCAAGAAAATGTGTGGGGGAAATAATTTTTCTTTGTCTTTCTATGCTCTCTCTATCTCTTACACATGCACATGCAAGCACACAAATGATAACCTCATTTGAATTAATTTAATGTATTAATTTGCCAAGCTAATTCTACATTTGATTAGTAAGGGGTGAAAAATGGATAGGAAAAAGCAACTTGAAGCTGCCTTTTCCAAAGCCACCTTAAAATCCCACCACACCAGGAGTCTGCATGTCATGACCACAAGGCACGGCTTCAAGCTGCACTGATGGGTACTTCCCCCCCACACACACACACACCATCCTATGCACCTTCGCAGGAGCAAAGCACTGGCAATGGCCATCCCATTGCATGGCTGTCCCTGTGAACCTACACACATTCACATGTGCAGTGCTTCACCGGGACAGGGCATCAGAGTAGAGGTATGCCCATGCAGATGCCAACATGGTACAATCATGCTCTCCTTCACTCCCTTTCATCTCATGCCTCCTCTGTGATTGTATCTTTTGTGTATGTTGTACTCATCTCCATGAGAGGTGTCAGCGTCACAGATTCTCTTTTGTGCACTGCCACCCTCACTTCATGGATACAGCAGCTC
This sequence comes from Sceloporus undulatus, assembly GCF_019175285.1. Classification (NCBI taxonomy): domain Eukaryota; kingdom Metazoa; phylum Chordata; class Lepidosauria; order Squamata; family Phrynosomatidae; genus Sceloporus; species Sceloporus undulatus. Next base: position 168,310,298 of record NC_056524.1, read on the forward strand.
TTTCCCGTTTCAATGTGCTCCTGTGACAAGGTGTTTACATGCACAATTAGGGTTAGGGTTTGAAAAGAGCACCCTCTTAGAACCACCCTGGCCTTGGTGCATTTATACGTACATGGGAAGGTACACACTTTCCGAGAATAAGTAGAAAAATCCAGCTCCTTTTTAGTCTGGCTTTTCTCCCCATAGTGCGGCTTGGATGAGCTTTCCAGACGGCTTCAAGCATGCAACGTCTAAATGCTCTGCTTCAAAGCCAGCTGGAAACCTGCTTATTTTGACCGTCTGTTTCACCCCTAAGTCTGTGATGGGTACAGCATTCCTAAGTATTTATATTTAGGTGAGAAGTGTAAGACTTGTGTTACAAACTCTGACAGACTTTTTGACTGTTCAGATAAATTGTGGCAAAGAATCATAAAATAAAATAAAAATACAACTTTTATTTCTATCTATCCCGCTTTTCTGTAGCAAGACAGTCAAAGCAGCTACCAACTAAAACATCAATATGCAATATTGTACATAAAATTACAATTCCCCCCCCCTTAAAAAGAATTAAATATATTACGATTAAAAGAGTTTTCAATCTCTTAATAATAGCATAACGTGGGCAGAGTGGTGGTAATACATGGTGTGAGGGGGTATCATTCTGTGGCCGAGGAATTTTATTCAGGAAAGATCTTTTTTTATGAAGGAGGAAGACACAAAAAGCATGATGTATATTTACACCACACTTTTTTTTGCTATCAAATCTTCTACTTTTCTTCCATAAACACCTTTCTTCCATAAACACTTTTCTTCTAACATGGTAGGAACCATGGGCTTCCCATGCAGTCTCGCATCAAGACACCTCCAGCTCAACACCCAGACTATCTGAACTCATCCTGGGGCTATTGGTCCGCATTGTCCGTAAAGGACAAAGCGAAACCAAGGGGAAAACAGGCCCCTTGGCATTATTTCCTCATAATGCTAAACAGTAGCTTTCCGAAGCCTTTTCCTCTGACTAGCATAAAGCTAGTGGTCCTTTATAACTTTTCACATGAATCTGCAAATAGGTATACTGGTGAAACAGAGAAATGTATGTAATTTATTTTCTTCAGTCATGTAGTTGAAATAATGTACAAGGGAAAGTACATTTACATATGACTTACACATACATAATAATAACAACAACAAACGAATGAACAAAACTCACCACCCTACACTTTTGGAAATCTACGGAGTCTCTGGAATTTCTACCACAATAAACTAGATTGGAGCTTGCTTGTGGGAAAGATTTAAAAATATTGCTTATGGATGGGAAACACACATTTGTTTAAAGTTCCTTTTTTATCAGCAGAACAGAATCTAGCTCATTATGATGCTGCTAAGATAATGAAAATAAAAGTTTCAACATGTTTATCACTGATAGTACTCCTGTTTTATAAGGCTTTGTACTTGAGTAAACATGATAGAATTATGATTACAAGTAAGAGCCAAAGCATTTTCTTGTCTTTGTATTTTAAATGTAGTCACTATCTTGAATTAAGTGTGCACAACTATCTTGAATTAAATGTGTACAACCTGATATAATTGCAGTTAGATTTCCAAGTTTTATGACTCATAAGATCTGACAGCTGTTATACAGTGAATACCGTACATATGAGAAACCATCCTTTTTATAAAGGAGCATCATCTGAACTTTAGCTTACTGATCTTTTTAAAAAATCTAACAGTTTACAAGTTGGCCTTGCCAGTTTATCTTGCCTTTTAATCAACCCATCAATTGTTTAACAATGCTCAGATTTCATGGTGGATTAAGTAGATCAATCAAATGACTAAGTGCATTATTTCTGAGGTCATCCATATTTGATCTATTTAGTAGCATTTCCAGTTTGCCTGAGAAATTCTGACAGTTAAGGAAAAACGTTTTTAAACAACTCTTTCAACAGTTTTACAGAAGACTATGCATGCAACTTAAAGGAATACTGGAACTGTGTCACTGTTGTGCATGCCATCATTTTAAACTTGTATGCAAAGGAATGTGCCATAACCATGTTTGTGTTTAGTGGTGAAATGAAAAGGGGGGCAATAAGTTGCGGCTCTGTTCACAGAATCATAGAGGGTCCTCATGGGAGAAAGGGCCTATCCCCCTTTTCAGTGCAGGATCTCCCGCTAAACATCTTAAGCAGGTAGCTGCCCAGCCTCTTTTTGAAGGCATCCAAAGAAGGAAACCCCACCACCTCTCTAGGCAATTGGTTCCATTTCCAAACTGCTCTTACTGTCAAGAATTTCCTTCTAACATTCAATAGAAATCTATTCATCTGTTACTTAAAACCATTAGACCTGATCCTACCTTAGAGCAGCAGAAAACAGATCTACATCCTCCTCTCTGTAACAGCCTTTGAGTTATTTAAAGAGTTCCACCATGTCACCTCCTCAGTCTTCTCTTCACCACACTAAATGAGCCCAGTTGCTTCCACTTTTTCTCATCAATTTTGTTCTTCATGCCTTCCCTCTTGCTCTTCTCTGAACCTACTCCAACTTGTCTATATCCTTCTCAAAATAAGGGGCTCAGAACTGAACACATACTGCAGATGAGCAGCACAGAATACAGTGGGATTATTATTCCCTTCAACTGGGATTGTATGCTTCTATTAATGCAGGCTGAAAAGCATTTGCCTTGTTTGCTGCAGCATCACACTGTTTACTCATGTTCAATTTATGAGCATCAATAATCCCAAAGTCCTTTTTGCATATAATACTGCTAAGCCGTGTACTTCACATCTTATACCTGTGCCTTTGGTTTTTGTAGAATTTTGCATTTGTCTGTACTGAATTCCATTTTATTAATGTCTACCCAATTTTCAAGTTTATCTAGGTCCTTTTGAATTCTGTCTTTGTCTTCCAATGTGTTCTCCACCCCTCCCAGTTTTGTGTCTTCTGAAAACTTCATACGGATTCCCTCCACCTTATCATCTAAGGCATTGATAGATCTCTTTCACATCACAAGGACTTCAGGGGACAGTTACTCTCTATGTCCATGGCCAGCCCTGCCATTAAACAAAGTAAAGCAGTCACCTCAGGTGGTAGGATGCTGGGAAGCAAAAGAAAGGTGTTGGCGAAAAGAGCATCACCCGTCTAGCAAGCCTGCTACCTTCAGACATGATGGCAAATGCTCTCCCAGCACAAAAGAAAGAGTCACCTGACAGGTCAACTGCCACCCTCCCAGCCTCTGTACATGGAAAAGGAGGGTATTTATCTTGTTTGTAGGCTTGCATTGCTATCAAAACCTAGAATCTAATATCTATAGGCAACCTTAACATTGAAAGTATAATGATAGGTTAATGAACCAACTTTTCCCCTCTCTTTTGCAATCCTATTAATAAATTGCCCTGTTATTTATGTTTACAGTGGAGGGGCAATTGTTTGTTTAGTGCTCAAAATAATTTAGGAGTTTTATATATAATATACAAGAAGAGCTCTTGCCTAAAAGAAGCACAGTTTTATTTTTATTTCTTTAAGCTGCAAGCCAAAAGGATATAGCAAATATCAACATATGGAAGTTGCTTTTCCTCTGATCAGCAGACTCTTCCATCCTCTGGATAGTGAAAAAAATTAGATTAGATACTCGCTTCAAATGTGGTGAGAATGGCTTGTTTATATATCCTTTGCTTTGAAAACAAAAGCTTTGGAATTGCATTCATTCAAAGCAATTTCCACCATCTGTGTGAATGCCTGATCGTTGTCATCCCAGGCCACATTCCAGATTTCATCCAAAGAAAATCATGATAAGACCTGTGATGATGGCCAATTCTTTTTATAAATCTAAGTTGATGATAACGGAGATGGCCTTTACTGAATTGTGGGGGGAAATCCCCATTGAACACTTCCATTGTAACAGATGAATAGTATCACATAATCAGATACACAAAATTTCCACACAAACAGCTTCAACAATACAAGAAGATACAAAGCTGGAAGACTGAATCACAGTCCAGATTTATTCCCTTATATTGGCCAATATAGACAATACCCTATATATATATATTATATCCCACAAAGGATATGTTACAATGTGTACACAATCTCATGAACAGAGCAAATGTCTGAAACTATGGTAGGAACATAAAAAGAGCATAACGGATCAGTCCATAGACCTTTGTAGTCCAATGTTCTGTTTCCACAATGGGAAGCTAAATATTTATGGGAAACCCACAAACATGACATGAAGACTAGAACACTCTCCTCCTGTTCTTATGCCTAGTAACCCATATAGGAAGTAAAACACGCAAAGCATCTCAATTTATCAACATGTACACACATACACACACATAATCTCTTTGATCTTTTCAGTACATCAAAAAAAAATCCAACCATCCCAGTCTTTTTTCAGTATATACTAAGTCCTCTAACGTTTTCTCATTGAAGGATAAAATAGTTCAAAAGTTATCCCAGACTACTTCCAAATAATTTAACAAATGTGAATCAGATAAATGATTAAATGAGATTATCCACAGCACGTTGTGTAAAATGATGTTACAATTATTATTTCTTTTGCATTATAGATAATAGCATTGGTACAGCACAAACACAGCAGTGCTCAATGAAGTGGAATGGGCAGATGAACAGGCCCCTAAAAGCATTCTTGAACTTCCTTTCACACCCACATACTGACAACCACAATCATTCTCAAAAGCCAAGGACACAAACATTACATACAAATGAGTCTATTCATAAATTGAACATCACTCTGTAGACGCTTTATTTTACCTGAATCTGTATTTGCAATTTAATCTCATCATTAGTAAGTTTGGATCATGATCACTCATGAAAGAAAACTAAAATAAGCCTTAAAAGGAACCAAATAATGTCTTACTTCAACCATTTCATAAAGAGTTGTTATTGTTGTGTGCTTTCAAGTCACTTCTGGTTTATGGTAACTGTAAGATGAGCCTATCTCAGGGTTTTCTTGGTAGGTTTCGTCAGAGTGGATCTGCCATTGCCTTTTTCTGAAAGGATGCCATGGCAATGCAGGAGGTCAAAGCCTGGTCTCCAGACTGACTGATGCTGAATGCTGAAATCCAATGCTGAAACCATGACACCATGCTGGTTCTCAACATACCCACTTTACAGTGACATTTTACATTTTTTTTGGTGCATTCAGATATGTATGTACCTACTCACTTTTGATATTCCCAACCCCAACCCCACTGACAATAGATGCCAGAGATGCAAATCTTGACTTAATTCATTCTTGCATGAAAGAACAAGTGTTTTCTTCTTACTAGGCAAAATTATAAGCTTTGTGCATTTTTTTTGGTGAAAAATTCAGCTCTAGTTTTTAAAAAACCTTAAGCAAAATCTTGAAGTGTGAGCAATATTTTTTTTCCAGCATTATCTTTGTGTGAAACCCATCTTTTTTTACACACATGAATTTTTCACAAAAACATGTGGAAATATCTCACAATGGTTGATCATTTTCTTGACAGGATGTATCTCAGGGTGTTGAAATGCCATTTTGTGTTGAGCACAAGAACACTTGTGAGGGTTTTTTTCCCCCATCCCTAATTCATGGCAGTTCATGCGATGTCTGAATATAACAGTCCACAAATCAAAATATTATTTTCTAGGCAGAAAATGCTATTTTCTCCACAAAAAGCCATGTATGAATTTTGTGTAGAATGAGTTCCAAAATGGGGGTAGTCTTCAAGAACTGTAGACTTTCTTACAACAAAGGGGGAAATTACTAGAATTACTTGTTGCTTCATTTAAGAACAAAATTAGCAAAGAACTACATCCCAATTATATTTGCATTTCAGTTTTCCTCCCAAAGCCAATGACTCAACCAAACTCACCAGAACAAACCACACTTCCCTGAATTTATGGCTCTATAGCCATGGCAGTTAAAGTGGTGTCAACCCGGATTATTGCAGTGTGGATGCAGCCATAGTAGAGAAAGAGAGAAGCAAAAGCCATTAAATAAACTATCCTATTAAAAAAAACACTAATATAAATCAACATGAAAGCATTTGAAACATAACAATAAAAAATACAACAAATGCATCCCATTAAGGGTGCATCTACACTGTAGAAATAATCCAGTTGGACACCACTTTCAGTGCTGTAGCTCCATCCTATGGAATCCTGTTTTACAAGGTCTTTAGCCTTCTCTTGCAAAGAGTGCTGGTGCCTCACAAAACCACAAATCCCAGGATTCTGTAGGATTGAGCCATGGTAGTTAAAGTGCTATTGAAATATATTATTTCTGCAGTGTTGATGTGCCCTAGGAGATACCTCACTGCTACCAGGAAATAACCTAAAACCAGTGTAAAGCAAAAATGAAATGAAAGAAGACCGAAGAGAAGGCCAGCCTATTCTCCAGTGGGAGGGAGTTCACAAAGATTGTTTGGACTCAAGCCATATAGAGCTTTGTGGGTTATAATCAGTACATTTATAGTTGCACCTAGAAATGATTTAGTAGCCAGTAGAGGTGTTCTAACAAGGGAGTCAAATATTCCCTGTAATAGCCCTGGCCAGCAGTCTGCCTACAACAATTTGGACCCACTGAAGTTTCCCAAAGTTTTCAAAAGCAGGCCCAAGTACAGTGTTTACACTAATCCAAATAGCATGTAATCAAGACGTATCACCATGCCAGATCAAACATCTTTGGGAATAGGCACATTTGATGCTCAATAAACTAATTCAAGTTATGAGTGTGTCTTAGACCCACATTTTGATTTTTCAGGTTTAGTTCGGAGGCCTCATGTACCAGAAGACATCATTCAATTTAAAATTGCTACAGAAAATGAGAAAGGAGATTTCAGTTATGGTGTTGTGCACCAAATTGCTTTTAGCCATCTGCTTCTTCAGTTTGAATCATGGTTTGTACTTGACTGAATCACTACCAGGCTTTAATCTCAAAATGTTGTAACATATATTGGACAAACATCAAGTACACAACAATTTGCATGAAAGAACCTTTCCCATCTGCTACTAGAAATCTGGATGGAGTCTCACTATTGTCTTTTCTACTTATGCTCTTTTTTTTATTCATGGTGCTTTGAACAGAGAACACATCATATTTTAGGTTTTAAATTTTAAGAACTCCAAGTGCTAAGCCCCTGAGAGAAAGGCTTTTAAATAGAATCTCTGGAACTGGTATAATCTTTCTGTAGTTACTCGTTGGGGATGATGGAAGTTGTAGTTAGAGATCAAGAAAACCGGAAAGCTTTAATTTTTCATGGTTTAAGTTTGTGTACACTGGATTTTTCTACTCTGAAAGTGACAATAGGAATGAATTTTTTTTCCAAAGGAAATTGAGACTTCCTGCTCCATTTGCTCCAGCCGAATTTAGGGACGTACTGCTATTCCCAGATCTGTTCTTCCTATCCATCATACAGGAGCCTATTGGGTCAGAAAGGTATCAACCACAGTTCAGCACAGAAACAGTTAAATATGAGAACCAGACTTTTAAGAGTTAGGCATCCAAACCCTTGGACCTGGATAAACAAATCAGTCAGGTACATCCCGCCCCCCATAAAACCCCATAATCTTGCCTTCCCAAGCATTAAGAAATCTGCAAATTTTGTGAAATTTTCATTTTTAAAGAATGAACTGACATTTCGGTCCAATATATATATGGAGGATACATTTGTGATGTCTGCCTTGGGTCACGGGCAGAATTTGAAAAACCTATGTTGGTCACAGGTCCCAGATGCCCCATGACAGCATATACACAGGCTGGGCTGGTTGGTGAATTCTGAAAGTTGTCTTCCAAAAATGTAATGTTACTAACTTCTGCTCAAAGGTGGCTAAAGAATAGCACGACTGCCTGGTCAGTATTTGTGAATACTAGACAATAGCAGGGAAATGCTGAGGGTTTGCAGCCAAGGCTTTCCGCATCTGGAACTTACAGCCATTGGTCACTGGCTGCTGTGACCCAGGGAGTTATCAAGTTGCTCAGTGCCAACTCATCCTCCCTAGCCACCTCCAGACATGGCATGGGCCTTTTCTTTTGGCACCTGAATTTGGCCCCTGGCTCCATGATTTCACTGGCTAAACGTATTTTGTGTTCTTTCTTCAATGACATGGTTATTCTGGGAGAAGCCCTACACTTGCAGATCTTGCAGTCTGTGATGTCCTGTTTCTATCTAACTCAATGAACACATTTTGAGGATGAAACCAAAAAGAGTGTATTGATAGTCAGTATCAGCACAGAAGCAAATCATTGCCAGATCTGAAATAGTAAGTTTCATTTCTATAACCCCTCTTTCCTTCTACATTCTTTCCCACACCGTACCATCAGAAACATGGCCTTGGTTCTCACACAACAATCCCTGGTAGCTGATCATCCCTCCTCATAAACTCATGCTCTCAACATGGCTACAGCAGAACTAAGCAGGTCTCACTTAACATGGCAGAGAGTTATAAGGGGCAACTCTGACATAGATAATATGTCATGCACACAACAGAATTCACCACTGGTTTCCATAAATGTTCATACACAAGGGAAGAATGGTTTGACCTGCAATTTCAGGAGCAAAGTTCATGGCAACACCAGATTTTTCTCCATTATTCCACTTTGCACAAGATCTTCGTTAAGTGGAGTAAACTTGTATGTCACTTTACCTTGTCTATCTGCAGTACAAAAGCAATGCATGCAGAAAAATATAATAAAGGAAGTCAAAGGCAATTAATTTAAACCTGGGCACAAAGTGAATGATTTAAGATGTTAGAAATCTGAAGCTTATTTCCTGTGCCACAAAGATTTCTTAGTAGGCCTCTTGATAGAAACATAATAGCTATCTTGCATGTAAAATTAAATGCTTTAGCTTAGTTGATCTGATTATCTTTTTCTAATCCCATAAAGGTCACTGTTATCTTGCTAAAACCATATTTCCATAATTTGTTTTCCCAAAGTACATCAAGAGTCAGGGTTTTGTACACAAGTGATTAACGTTTTAAAAGCTTTGAAAACTCTGTTTCTGTAAGATGTGGAAGTGCTTTTGATAACATACTTAATTTCTTAACATTTGAATAATTAAGTTTTTTTAAATCTAAATGCCCAGATATGTGCTCAAGCAATTTACCAAACCAACACCTAACATCTTAAATCAAAAATATTCTTCTTCCATGAAAAACACTGCCACATTTAATCTTTTATCCCCTTACTCATAGTGTCAGAGATTGGTACATGTACATATTCACACATATTAATAAATGCCATAATATATACTAAAAAACCATTCGATTTTTCTCATCAAATGTATGATTCTCACAACGTACATTTTGATGATTCCATATATTAAATCAAAGCATTACATGTGGATAACTTATTTTTATTAACAGCACTTCTTCTGTTGCCAGGGAAATGATGTTCATGCTATATTTTACCATCAAGGCTCATGAGAATGGACTGCAGCATCCACGATCCTAGACAGGAAATGATAACTGTAATGTAATTTACCCCAAGAGAGGTCTGATGGTACCAGTGTAATTAATTGTATTGATCTGATTTGACAGCGTTTAAGGTGTTCATGGGAACTGAGGTACAAAATTCTATAATGTCTGCTGGCAAACAATACAGGATTATTTTTGTGAATACAGCACCCCTGGGCTTCACCTGTCTTTGAAACCCTCTTTTAACTGCTAGACTTATTGGCATTGTGCATGAGGATGCTTGATCCTGGATGAATGCATTGGCCTGGCCTTCATAACAGGGATTGGCTGGAATTGCTCAGAGCTTACAAAAAAATTTCACAGCTCTACTTGCCTCTGTGTGGCAGCAGGCAAGACACGAGGAGCAGAGGAGCAGCATCGCAGTGAGGGTGTAAATATTCAACTATTTCCATCTCACATACAAGGATGAATAATGTCCACAGTTTTCTCTCAGCTGTGGAAAAAATGAATATTTCTGTTCAGTTTACACCAAGTATTCTTGCATACCAAAGTATTTCAGGAAGTTATTCTGTGCAGACACATGCATGGTTGTTCTTCTTGTTGTTGTTTTTAGGGGGGGTTAACAAAAAAAACCCAACACATTTTGTAGGGAAAAACAGTTTCCAGAAACACATATTTTGTGTAAAAAATGTAATTTCGCACACAAAACATCAGTTTTTAACCACAGCCCAAACATGTTTCCAGAAAGCGTTTTTGCAGAAAACAGGGGTGGGGGTGTGAATGACACATTTTTGTGCAAAAAACACTCTTTCCAACAACACTCATGGCAATTAATTTGTCATGGCAGTTGTTTTAAAATCATGGGTTCTGTGCAAACTCACATGTGTAATAATTTCCCAAAACACTTTAGAATGTCAAAACAAAATGTGAAAAAGCACAAAATCCATGCATCCATCTTATTATGTGAAGACAGAGAGCTAGCTAGACACTGTGTTCTGGGTTGAATGGGATCGCCACAACTTTAATATAAATGCAACAACTACTAATCAGCTACATTCACATATAATTCCCTCTAAAAGACAATGAGTAGGCAAAGTAAAGTAGATTGGATACTGACACCAATGGTTTCCAGACCAGCAAGACATCAAGCTATGAGCAACTGGCAAGGTTTGCCATATCAACAAATCTGTGGGACAAGCCAAAACAGTCTGCTGAAGCCTTGGCCACATGTTTTGTATTTAGTACTCAGCTAAACTCTTGGACTTTATGGCTTGCACTCAATAAATCTAATCAATTGAATTATTTGCATGCCAGAGACTATCTGTGATAACAGAGCATCCAAAATATCTTATTTAAAATGGGAACTAAATGTACTAATAAAAAAATTCTGTTCTGCTCAAACAGCTCTGTGATTTGCATTGGTATTGGTGAGGCATAAAGTAGTCTAAAATGTGTTGTTGTTGTTGTGTGCCTTCAAGTCATTACTGACTTATGATGACCCTGAGGTGAACCTATCATGGCGTTTGCTTGGCATGTTTCTTCAGAGGCAGTTTGTCACTACCCTCCTCTGAGGCTGAGACAGTATAACTAGTCTTGATTGCTTTAAAAAGGCAGTCAAGACATATCTCTTCTGCCAGGCCTTCCCAGATTAAAATCCTTGTATTTATTAATTTGACAATTGCCTTAACTGCCTCTCCCCTGTTTTAATAATTGTTTTAATAATTGTCCAGTAATTTAATTATATTTTATTGTGGATGGGAGGGTTGGGAGGGTTTGGGATATAATGAAATATGCTGTTATTTTTAGTGTAAGCCACTTCAATCGTTTGGAGAAGCAGGATATAAATAAGCAATTATTATTATCATTATTATTAATAATAATAATAACTTCCCAAGGTCACCCAGTGGGTTTACATGGCCAAGCCAGAATTCGAATCCTGGTCTCCAGAGCTGTAGTCCAATGCTGAAATCACTGCTGTACCTCAAACCCATTCCATTCCATTCATGACTCCTACTTTCCTGTTACATGCCTATATAGTAAACAGGAAGAAATATAATTGATCTTTTTCTCTGGGAGTTTTAATATCTGCTTGGCACTTTGAATATACAGCATTCAACAGATCTGCTGCAAATATAAGTTACATGCAACAGTTCAGTGCTGAAGGTTGACAAGATGAAAAACAATCAAGGGAAGCTCAAAGTCTAGACATGAAGGCAACAAGCAGTCGTACTTTCTTCAGCATTCAACTGTTGACATGACAATATCCCAGACAGTTTCACACATTCTGCATCTGTTCACTCACAAAATTGCTGAACACTGCCATTTCGTAAAGATGTTTCCGACATTAGGGGCTCTTAAATGCTTTTGTTCCCAACGCTTTAAGTAGAAAGTCATCTTATGCAAACTGGTTAACACTTGTAACACTGATTACCTTTTTTTGGTAACTCACTGGAAGTTACCAAAATGGTATTAACTGTCTTCGAACCACATCAGTGACTGCAATCAAGCTATATGAAGTTATTATGGTTTGATTTTGTTTAAAAAAGAATTATTCCAGACAGGATTTTGGAACAAGAAGAATATAATTAAGATGGCTTTCAATTTATTTATTTTTTATTTTACTACCTTGGGGGTCACTAATGAGGCCATAATATCTCACTAATTGTTGCTGTAAAAAATAATTTGATTTCTTATACTAAAAAGGAATTCAAAGTGTGTTTCCGTAATTAAAATTTATGGATGTCTAAAAGAATGAATGAATTCAAACTATACCTCTGTAACATAAAATGGCATCCCATAACAAACCAGAGACAATTGACATTAATGTCAATATTTAGCATTCTCTGCTTGCTGATAATGGTCAGAATCCTTTTGGGGTATTACACTGGTGTAACACCATATTATGCTGGCAGTTGTACTTTATGAAATATCCAGTACCCCCTTCTGCAAGCAGTTCTTCATTAACCCACCACGCCATGATCTGGCTTAGTGGTGAGTCCAGAATGCTGACACAGCTTTTCCTGGCCATGACCTAGAACAGCCACCAGAAAAATCGCTAGAATGGTCATCCAGAACATTGCATAAGTGTGCAAGTGGGTTTTTATGCTCCACTAATATTGATCTTCACATTTTCAGTTTACCTGGCAATAAATGGTCTCTAAGCATACACAGAGCACAATTTCCTTATAGATAGTCTACTGATCAGTACCCTGTTCAGAGGCTTAGGCCCTATACAGACTGGCGCTTTGGGTCAGCATGGGGGCAGAGTTGGGGCATAGCATCCTCACGATGCATGTCCGACTCCACTCCCCAGGGTACCCTGATGCCACATGCTGCTCCCGATGGCACACCTCCGGTGCTACGTCCAGATGACACAGCACTGAAGAAGTGCCATATAGCTGTGCTGCTGTGGCTATGGTGCTCTTTTGGGGGCGTAAAAAGGAGCTGCTTTTTGCAGCTCCTTTTTGCATCCCCGAAAGGCTAGATCAGGGCTACAGCATGAGGTTGCCATGGCCCTAATCCAGGTAGGAAAGGGGCAGCTGCAGGCCATCCCTTTGGGGTGGTCTGTTGAGCCCCTTACTTTCCAAACAGTCCTCACTTATTCACATTAAGAAAATTACTCACTATTTAAATTTCTTTCTTCTCACTATATATTTTTTTTCAATCTGCCTTTGAGTTCCATATTTGATTGAAAGGCACAATGTAAACCCCATACCTACCTAACTACCAGCATATATTCAGCTAGAGACCCACTTTCAATCTCTCTACATGAAGAGGTTAAAAAAAACCTTCAGAGACAGGCAGCTTTGAAATATCCTGTGTTATGTGTTCAACTTTAGGCTATTTATGTACAAGATTTAGACACTAAGAACAGTTTGGCCTTTGAACATTATGCCTCATTGGGCTTTTAATGTTCAGCAGTTTTGAGTGAAAATATATTGTTTAGTTTGTAGCACGGAGGTAAGGGGCAACCTTTCCCCAGCAACAATCCTGATCCTGAGATCTTCATACACACACCCCTGAACACACAGAGAGATACAGCTGTTTAATTTTTTTAAAAGGATCACACTATGTCAGTGCACATAGTTAAAGTAAATACAATGCAAATTTACTGAGAATGAATTGAAGAGGGAAAGCAGCAATACCCACCATTTAGATGTTCTCTGTTCATATGTTCATAATGATGAAACTATGAAAAATATGCATCAGTATTTCTTCGGCTAGACTATTAAAGGCTAGACTGTTAAAAGGTGGACAGAATTCGTATTTGACAAGGCTCAAGTGACCTTTCCAATCATTTATCTTGGATTCTGATGGGTCATGTAGAATCCTAGTGAGAAGATATACAGTTCTCTCTACTTCCCCTTCTTTGTTTCCAGCATAATCGATATTTCTGTTATGATCATTTTGTAGCTGAAAATGTTCAAACTTGTTCCCTAAACACTCACTTGACCAATTAAGCATCAGTAAGTTGAGATTATGACACAGTGGTGACTTGTCTGCATCGCCAGGCAACTAGTGCAAATTGTTTTAACACATTCCGCTGACAGAATCTCACATGTCACAATGGCACGGCAGTATAGTTTGCTCAGCATTGGCCCCTATGTATTTATACCTCAAAGAGCTTCTGGACATGTCTCACTGTTTCCCAGTAAAATGTGGCAGAGGAAGAGGCAGTCATAATTTAAGGTGGACTTGCATTGCTATATTCTTTACATTTAAAACAGGAACACCCCTCTGAAAGTAAAAATTAGCATATTGAGAAGACAGATTCTTGAACACAAGAAATTTTCTACTATTTTTAAACACACACACACACACACAAAATGGCATCCAAAATGGAAATTCACCTCTACAATCTAAAGTGGCCCACCACATTGGGCCATTTCTACCATCATCCCCTAGTGTTCTTTCAGTTTTTCCTTCTTGTTGCTGTGTGCCTTCAAGTCAATTCCAACTTATGACAACCCTAGGGTGAACTTATCACAGGATTTTCTTGGTAAGATTTGTTTACAAGGGATTTGCTTTTGCTTTTGCTTTTGCCTTTGCCTTCTAGTGGGGTTAGAGAATCAGAATTGCCCAAGATCACACAGTGGGTTTCCATCGCTGAGTAAAGATTCAAACGTTGGTCTTCAGAGTCATAGTTGAATGTTCAAACCACTAGACTACACTGGCTTGTCCCCAGATGTTCTTTTAGTTTTTGCTAGACACAAAAATATTTTCATTCAGTAACTGCTCAACAACTTTATAGATAATGCTGATTATGCATGTGGGAGGAAGCCAAATAGGGAAGAGAGGGAGAAGCAGTACAAAATGTGGGCAACAGCCCAGATGATCAGTCTGAAAAGATGTGGGTGCTCTGGAAACATGCACATTTATTCAGGTATAGGGCACCATCTGCATGGCTAGAAGCAAGCTGTTTGACAATGTACTCCAATCACTACTTGTTATTTCCAGCATGGAGGCACATATTTTAATTACACAAAACAGCATCGTCCCATAAAGTTCTCGTCTGTCTTGAGAGATGCAGTGTTAAATGCCTCCTCACTAACTGCTGCAACTGAAAAATGGGCAATGCCATGTCTAGCATGTGAAGCCAGATTGTAGAATATTTTGTCTGGTTTCCAGAAGGAGGTGTAACCATGTGAAGGCTTAAAGAGATTTCAAACCATATGTTTCTTTCTGCTTCTGAAAGAAAAGGCCAGCCAAACCTGACTAAGCGGGATCTCAGGGGGGTACAAACTAAGACAAATGACACTGCACTGAAATATTCCTTTGTTCCTCTGGGCCTTCAGAGCTTCTTAGTGGAGACTCTTGAGAGAGTGAGCTGTATGTTCTGCCACTAAAGAGCCAGCACCCGGGAAGCCTCCTGAAGCTAAAGTTATTTTTCATTATAATGTTATCATTTAGCATTTCCACCTTTCATACTGCTCATTTTGACAGAACCTTTAAAAAATTAAAGCTTCAGTTCTGCAAACCCAACCAAAATATAGAAGGGTCACAATGAGCAAGTGTGAAATTGTTAGTGTGAGAAAGCGTTAACAGCAAGAGTGGGGCATTTGTTTGTGATCTGTATTTATAACTTTTGCCAAATGGCACACAGAAAACATGACATAAAATTGTACAACAAGCAGGAGCCCCATGTTAAGTGCTACTTAAAATAAGGTGGGGAAGAGATGTGGAAAAGACAGAAATGTGGAACAAGTAGAGGAAAACTTTTCTTGGTTTAGGAAATAAAGCCAGGAACAAATGGTTCCAGTATCTCAACAGGACTTTACTCAGGTCTTCCAATATATTTGTACAATCAAATGCTTGTATTGCTTGCATTTATGCTGAGATTCTGGCACAGCTAGGCCCCGTAGCTCAATATCATAGGTCTTGATAGTGAAGCAGAGTGGAACAAATCAAGGGACACACTTGTTTTGCAGCAATGGGAGAAGTAGGTCCAATTCAATAAAACACGGTTTCTCTCCTTAGTGATTATTGCTCTAGTGGCTGCTAAAATGTTTCCCATATTGTTCATGACATGAACAGCTGGTTCTTGGGACATGCTAGACTTGATGGTAGACATCCCCAGCTACAGCCTATTAGTGCTTCTGAAGTGAACTCATTCTACATAGTCTTCTACCACAACTGGATCCAACAATGCACCAAAGGTCTACTTTCTCCACAGGGTTTGTCTACACTGGAGAAAAATGCTGCACTCACCCCAAAGCCAGTGTTGGATCCATGGAAGATCCATGGGGTTTTTTTGTTGTTGTTGTTTTGCCTCTATCTTTGTCCCAAACTAAGCAAATTTGGTGAAAACTCTAGTTTCCCAGAAACCTCAGAGTGATCTCAGGTTCATTGTGCATGTGAACAGCTGGATAGGCTTGGATCAGGCCGATCCAGTTGTTCACACTCTGAGAGCTATGGAATCCCCCTTCCACATGCTGAGCAGCTCAAGGAAAAGGATTAGCTATTTTCAGAGCTGCCACTGCTGCTTCCTCACAGGCAGGAGCACCATGTAAACTCTGCCTGGCACACCATCGCTTCTGCTGGGATCAGAAAAGATGCCCAGGCAAACAGTGAGGAGGGGATAGAGCAGCTCCCTCCTTGTTCTCATTTCAGAGCACCCCATTCTAATCTCAGCAGAAGTGATGATGATGGCCAGGTTCTCACTTGGCCAGCGAGGCTGCAAAGGTGGCAGTATGGCACCAAGAGGGACGGGCCAGTGGGGCCGATATGGAGTCAGCTCAGCTGGTCTATGTGCATAATGACACAGTATCACACTGGGTTCAGCCCTTTGGGTGTGGGTGACATTGTAGTTGGTCCAGGGACAGTCCGGGACATAATGCTCTGGACTCACCTCAGATTAAGTGGCGAGTGTAGATGCACCTGCAGACCAGCACCACAAATCCCACTCTTTGGTGCCTAGCACCATTCAGGAGCTTTCCCATTTTTTCTTACTCTCATTCAAATGACCTCATCCTTTTCTCTTTTTCCCTGCTCCATCTTGTATTGAATTAAACACTTCCTCCTAATTTCCTGAATTCAAGAGACCCATTCCTCTACATGTCCTTTCACCTCCATTAACCATTCCACCTTCTATTCTATTCTAGAGTACCGTGCTTGCTGTCTTTCTCCCTCCATCTCTCTCCTTCTTTCTCTTCTTACCAGCACTGTATTTTCTATATGCCACCTCAGCTCCTGGGGCTTACAGATCTATAGTCTGTTAATATGGAATCACTAGCTGAGTCCAGATATTCCAAAAACTAAGCGCAACCAATGTGTACTCAAGTATAGTAACAAATGTTCTTTGAGCACAATATCTGTATATGTGCAAGATGCCTATATGTAGGCTAAGTATGCATGTTCTCTATTTTAGCATATACAAAACTGAATGAAAAGGTGCATATGCACATATGTGTGTGCAAGGCCCATGCCCAAACAATAATCAGTGGGAAATTATCAGAGAATAAGTGTGTTGTCACACTTCCATTTCCCCTACCCCAAGCATGCACACAGTTTTTATCCAGTTAATACTTTTATCTACTGTACCCTAGGAGGGGCAAGAATCTGTTCCTTTGAAAAATCGTATGCTCCAACCAGAAAGTGAAGTTCCCAAAACCTACAGCTCAATAGTTCCATCTTTTCTTTACTTCAGACTATTGCAGTTGGCACTAAATTCCTTTGTGTTTTCACAATTGCTCTTATTTTTCATGCTGGTCAGATGTCTCTACTCCTACAACCATCTCTGTTTCATCTTTCTTCACTTTTCATCCACCTTTCAACTGTCTCACAAGTGATATTTTTCAAGCAAACACACCTACCCCAAAACCTTTTTCTCCAGCTTGTCATGCTGTCCAGTGTCAAAGTTCCATGCCATTCTCTAAGACCAGAATGATTTAGACAAGTCTTGTTAAAGGAAAACAAAGTGATGTGGATTCTGAAAGAAGCAGATTCTTACTGAGGAACCCAGTCATAAGTCAGGTCATTCGCTGACTTAACATTTCAGAAATAGCAGATGTATCTGAAGATAGATAATCAGCAGGCTAAAGTTTTTAGAGCAAGTATTAGTTATACTAGGGGGGGAAACTAATTTTGGAAAAAATCAGTTTTGTTATCTTAAAATGTGTGAACAAGCCACCAAATCCAGTTTTTAAAGTAGCTTTGAGGCTCCAGGTTGGTGGAAGGGGGAAGGATTAAATTATTATTGTTACTTATCTATTTTTAAAGGAGAACACTTCCCTGCAATCTCTCATGCTCTTGGAAGAACAAGGTACTTACAGCATAATTTGTTATAAGCATATTCATTGTCCTCAGCACGGAAGTCTAAAGCACTGCTTATCTGATCTTCATGCTGTAAAATGTTGCTCCTGACCTCCAGGTAAACAATTTTGATGATGAGCCATAGGCTAAAGTTAAGGCCAATTGGAGCCCTTCCCACCATGATCCTTTTTTAAAGTATTGCCATCCAATTCAAACACCAGTTCCTGTATCCATCCATCCATCTCCCTCTTAGCCTCTTCATATTAGTTCTGGCCTTCAAAATTGGACTATGTACAGTTAAAGTTTACATATCTGTAATGCAAAATAACTATTTTTTTAAAAAAAAATGGCACAGGTCAACAGGGAGTCCTATTAAAATCTCTTTTATTCTAAAAGTGCATACAAATAAAAATAATTTAAGTTGCACAAAATGGTGAACTGTTACATCTGATTTTTTGAGGAGTTGAACCTAGATTTTCAGCTCATTCTGTTTTCAAAGTGTAATAGTATAATAAACACATAAACACAATAACCTCTCATCTGCAATGTTGATATTTTATAACAGACCATACAGTAATACTGGGTGGGGTCCAGACTTGGTCATACTTAGTTTAGATCCATTGAAATCAGTGAGATTTAAGTTATATCATGCCTAATTTATATTCAGTTGAGTCTACCACAGGTATAATTATGTTTTGTTTCAACCTATTCATTGAAATGGATTGGATCCACTTCATGACTTGGAATGTTATTTTTGAAAATTAATTTAGTAATCTTAAATGTTAGAAATTGGATCATTCATTCACTGTCAAAAACAATAATGATCAAAATATGGAGTCGAAGGCTTTCATGGCCGGCATCCATAGTTTTTTTGTGAGGTTTTCTAGACACTAATCCTCTTTTGCATACCCTCCCACCCTGAGGCCTGCCATTAGCAACAGAAGAATACACATGCAAATCACTCCTGCCTTCTCAGGGTCACACAGTACACATATACCCAACTCCTTTCCAGGCAAGCATTCTTTGAAGATGCCAGCCACAGATGCCGGTGAAACGTCAGGAAGAAACTCTTCTAGAGCATGGCCACATAACCCGAAAACCCCACAAAAAACTAATGATTAAAATAGTTCAAGTGGTTATGGTATCATTAGCTAAATCAATATCTGAATATTTGTGTTGGGCTAAACCATCAGATTTACAGAGAATGCTACAGAGGTCATCACTGTTGACCATAAAGGAAACATTTTCTTGTTGGCTATATAACTCTTTAGTTTAGTTTGTCACCTATCTGCATTGCTCTTTTATTTCTTCCAACATGTACACTCAATTCACTCTTCAAATGTCTTGATAGATTAATTAGTATTAATTGTTAATTATTTCTTTCAGTTAGAAGGCACCACTTCAGACATATGTGGGCAGCTTAAAAGATCAATCAGTGAATCAAGGTTGGAGAATTATTCATCAAAAATGTTTTCAAGGTGTCTGAGCATATGCAGAATAGCTCCCTTCCGAACTGAATCACTGCCTCCTTTCTGTTTTCCTACTCCCAAGCAAGAAGTGTGATCTGCAAAGATTAGTGATAGGATACATGTTCTGTGATGGGATCCCAAAATTAATCTGTGATATCTCCAGTTTTTATGATCAAATATCTAACAAGCCTACTGTTCTCTGCACCCATCTTATCTTAACAGTACAATTAAAAGAGGGTGGGAAAGGAGTAGGAGTAGAAGGTGGGGGTATAAAAAGCAAAATGGAAAGAAGAAGAGAGAAAGACATGGAAGATGAATTTGAGGGAACATTTTCACTTAGTAGTCCAAGAGCCTAGCACTGTGTGAGCAAGATTACAAAGGGATCCATTGCCGTTCACACCAAACAATATTGTTGTTGTTGTGTGGCTTCAAGTCGTTTTCTGCTTATGGTGACCCTAAGACAAACCTATCATAATTTGTCCAGAGGGGGATTGCCTTTGCCTTCCCCTGAAGCTTAGTGAGGATTCAAACTCTGGTCTCCAGAATTATCGTCCAACTCTCAACCCACTACATTATGTTGGCTCTCTAAACAATATTATACAAGAATATAATATAACAATACACAAAAGAAACTGGCCCACAATGTAATCAATAGTACTTATTGCAGAGATTCATAGTGTACAGTCATCCCATGAGATAAAGGGAGATGAATGCCTTTCAGACCTCATAAAAGGCCTCACATTCTAAATGGGTCCACCTGTTGTTGTTGTTGTTGTTGTTATACTTTATTTATATAGTGCTGTAGATTTAGAAAATTTCCGACCAAGGCAAAGGCCTCAGCCTTGAATGGGAACGGCTTGGTGCTGAGCAACGAAACTGAGCCATTATGAGGACACTTTGGGGTGTGGTAAAAATGTGTTTTTTCTTGGACTTGTGTAGCCCTGAGCGGCCCCTTCCCGTGCCCATAATGGGGGGGATGTGTCCTAAGACTCTCTTTTATTCCTTTCCCTGCTTCTACAAACCCAGCTCTTCTGTTCTCACATAGGCTCAACAATTTTTCTCCCTCCCCTATCCCCTCCTGTTGTTATCCTAAAGAAACTACAGAGATTAATCTGCCTAAAAACAGGCCCATGTGACACACTGTCTCCCATTTCATTTATTTTTCTTAAGGGAACAAGCCTTCCTGTCTTCCTGGGGCAGAAGACGAGGCACTAACCTAATCAATTCTAATAAATTCTAATGACCTATTTCACTGAAGCATATTTTAAAACTCAGAATTAATTCAGGAATCTAGTGAGTTGGTGAGTATCACTAGAAAAACTAGCTAATTAATAACTTAATGGGTTGTGATTAGTGGGTTAATTTCCTCCTCTGATCCTGATTAAATTTCATTGAACTTGTTCAAGGGATGTCTGATAGGATTTTAATTAAATTGGAACTAAAGCTGCATCTGCACTGCAGCAATAATGCAGTTTGACATTGCTTTAACTGCCATTGCTCCATGCTATGGAACCCTGGAGTTTCTAGTTTCATGAGATGTTTAACCACAACAAGGTATAGATCCCAGGGTTCTACAGCATGAATCCATTGGTATTAAAGTGTATTAATTCTGCAATGTAGATGCAGCCCCAAACATCATTGACTTTATTGGAAACAAGGGTCCGAAACACACTGCAGAAATAATCCAGTTTGAGACTGTTTTAAGTGCCCTAGCTCAGAGCCAAGGAATCCTGGGAATTGTAATTTATTGTGGTACCAGAGCTCTCTGACAGAGAAGGCTAAATGTCTCACAAAACTACACTTCCCAGAATTACCTAGCATTGTGTCAGGGCAATTAAAGTGGTCTCAGACTGAATTATTTCTGCAGTGTGGATTGGACAAAAGTCTAACAAACTTAATTCGGTTCCAATCCAGAATTCAATGTGTAAAGTAGCTTCAGTCGATAAAAAGGCTTACCTCTACCATAGGAAAAAAGCTCATCCTTCTGCTGTAAACAAATCTGAAGACAGGTTGCTTGGTTAATCTCCCTACAGTTTGGCTTCATAGCAACTTGTGTATTCATTTCACTGGAGAGCAAGCAGGTATATAGCCGTAGCTTGTTAAGCTAGTTCCTCATTAGTACATTGTGCACAATTCAGTGGACAACTATTTTAAGGCTCATCCAGCCAGTAGGATCATGACCATGCTAGCTGGGCAATTCTGGGGACTGTAGTCCAAAACAGAAATTTTCTCAAGCACTGATTATTCCATCTTGAGTGGCCACAATAGGATCTGAAGGGGATGGCAAGAGAAGATATGTGAACAACTCTCTTGCACACACACACACACACACACATACAAAATGTTTGTCTGGAAAAGGAGAGGAGTTTGGGCCTCCCCTAAGAATTAACTGGGCCATCATAGCAAGAGTCTGCCTCCCACTTTACAAGCAAAGCTATAATACTGTCATATCAATTTTACAAGCTTCATCATTATCACCTTGCTCAGGATTATGAGAATTTTTATTAAGTTTGCATATTGTTCTATCCTATGTTCTATCCTATAATATTAGGAAAATATTTCCTAGTTTACATACTGTAGCACCATTGACACCCAGCTGCTCCTTGGGATGCCTCTCTGCATTATTCTGTTTGCTTCATCTCCTGATGTAAAATTATTCATCATAAATTCAGTTCTACACCAGACAGCACAGAAGAACTAAATTCTCTCATTAAAAGAAGATTTCCCTTCCACTTTTACTTTAGTTTACTGCATAGTGCATTTGAACATATAACAGCTACTGCGTTAAAATGGTTTCATGTTAAAATGAAAATTGCAGATACATTTAAAGCTTAGATATACAATGAAGGAATGCATATGATTTAAATACCAGACTTCAAAATTAAATAATATGATGTTTTAATAGACATTGAATCCGAATGGTTCACTGTGGTGTAGGTACTAAAGGCACTGTGACTATGACACAGTAAACTGTCCAGACTCACTGGATCTTGAAGGAAGAGAAACAATTTAGCACTTGATTTTTTTTAGAAAAACAGTATAATAACAAAGGCAACTTTGGAGAAAAAACTCGACACAAATTTTGTATCGCATTGTTTATTTCATCGCTGTTACAACATTGTCACTTATTCCAGGGAGGGAGAAATAATATCAGGGTATGAAATTCTACTATGAGGAAGTAAGCAGTGTTGAAAAGGGAGAGAAATCATAAGCCCTGTACAGACAGGCCCTTTGTGGCATGCCCATGATGTGCTAGGTTGTTTGGGGGTGGGGCGTACACACGCCCTGTGACCCTAGCATGTCATGGGTGCACCGCAGGTGCGCGTCACCATCCAGATGGTACGCGCAGCAATGACGTGCCAGCAGCGCAGCATCCAAACAGCGCTGTGCCGCTGGCACATCATTGCACCATTCCTGACGCTTTGGCATGGCTCAACTGCACCGCAAAAAAGGAGCCACTCCCGCGCGCTCCTTTCTTGTTGCGCAGCAGCGCCATACAATTTGGTTGCTACAGTGCTGCTGTGGAGCAAGGAGAGGCACCCCCGGAGCCCCTTTTTGGCGCTCTGTACCGCACCATAGTAACAAAAGCTGTTGGTATGAGCCAGTGTAGTGCAGTGGTTTGAGCTGAAAACCTAGGTTTGAATCCTGACTTGGCCTTGTAAATCCACTGGGTGACCTTGGGAAAGACACACACTCTCAGCTTCAGGAGATGACAATGGAAAACCCCTCTGAAGAAACTTGCCAAGAAAACCACATGATAGGTTCACCTTAAGGTTGCCATTAGTCGGGAATAACTCAAAGGAACACAACAACATGCCAAAAAAAAAAAAAAAAAGATCCACAAGAGAAACAGGAGAAACATCTCAAGACACTAAAAGGATGCTGATAATGATCACAGTTGCAGCAATGAAAACAACTAATTCAGTATAATCATGTAACATACAATTGCAAAACTGTTAGTTCTCTGGCACACAATGTTTACATCTAATTTTACATGTATTCTATTATTGCTGGGGTGGACAACTGTGAAGGCTAGGGGTCCGCATTAGCCCCTCAGGAGATCTATCAGGACCACACACACACACCCTCCTGGGGGGGGGGGGAATCAAATGGCCCCAAAAGCCCTTGGGGGGGCATGTGGCCACTTTCTCTATGCTTCTAGTCCCTCTGAATCATTTTAGTCCCAAAGAGGCCTTTTTCTAACAACAGAAAGTGAGTGGAAGTCACTTCCTACTTCAAAAACAAGACTCTAAATTGACCCCTGGGGGCCATAAAAACAGTCCTAGGAGGCTGCATGTAGCCCACAGGCCACACTTTCCTCACCCCTAGTTTATTACAATTTGGCAATGTTATCCTCTAGGACAGGGATGCTGACCTGCAGGTAAGGCTGGGTGAGAATGTTGTTTCATTTTGTGTAAAAAAAAAAAAAAAAAAAGTTAGCTGAATTTACAAAGCTAAAATGTTGGTGAAAGCAAACAATCTGAGGCCTCATTCCCACTTACAGATAAATCAGTGTGCAATCCACATCAATGGATCGATTTGACATCGGATCGTGGTTTACACTACACTTGCCCCGGTCGCATGGATAAGGAAATTATTGTATGTGGATAGAATGACTGTTAATAGGAAATAATTGTTGCATTTTTGTTGTATTTTGGTTTTTATGATGCAACTATTTTCTCTTTGTACATATCAAATTGCACTTCTACTGGGGATGAAGAGATAGGAATCAATTAATTTAAAATAATGGGGCAGACATAGCCAAAAATAGATCACATCTTGTCCTTTAATATTCATTATTGCAGGGTAAATAAGATATGCTGATAAACAAAGCTCCAGAACATATGGTGTACCTATTGAGGACAAACAATCTAGTAACATTTTTTAAATGTTTTCTTTAAGTATTTCAGGAATTTAAGTTGTGCGGGGGTCCATTAAATCAAAATGAAAACTGGTAGCCAACAGTACTCATCCAACAGAGAAACAGGAACAAGTTACTAGTTCCTCAATGTTATTTTCTCACTCCTTTCTAAGGTAAATTCCTTGTATGCCTGTAAGAAAGACTGGAAACCTAGCACACAGCAACCTATGCAAAAAAGAAATAAAAGAAGCTGTTTCAGAAATCATAAATTTCATGAATTGTAGCTCATAAATGTTTATGAGCAAGCAGATATGGATCACCAGTCATATGCTTTACACTATGATGACTTCACCCTTAATAAGCATTTTGGATTCACTGCACAGGAGAAAAGAAGATAAAATCTACAGAATTCTCCCTTTTATCTTATAAAAGAATTTATATCTGTAATGGGATTTGGTATTAGATTTTGAAGCTTGCATTATTTATAATATAGATTCTGGCTGCATAGACTTCTCATTATGTCTATCTCTTAGGAACCATAAGACATGAGCCAGAAACCTACTGAAGCACTACACTAGTAGATGCACTTTCTCTAGGGTTGGAATATAGTGGTAAGGAAAGGCAGATGAAATCTGGTGGCTCTTGATCCTGCTGTTTTGCTCTCACACTGCAACTGAATGTAGTGCCAAAACTGCAGTAGTTGAAAGAATAAGCAGTGTTCGATAACAAATAGTCTAGGACCAGAAGCCATAAATCAAAGCAGAAACCATATAGGAGTAGCAAGAAATCGGAGTCAAGTAACAGTCAATGGTCGTAAATCACAGGGTTGTATCTCACAGTAGACACAGGCTGAGACAGAAACCAAATCTGTTTTCAACAAACCAAATGGGGTGAGGCTCCTGACTTATAAAGCCTGTCAACTCAGCTCCATCCAACTTACAGACTGTATTTCAAGAGATTATTTCTCTGCTGCATGGGCACAACCTCTCACTTCGCCTATGGGAGAAGTGAGCATCAAACACTGAAACCTTCACCTTTCATGAGGACTTGGAGTTTTCTCTCCTACCACCTCCTCCTCTGGAGAACTCAGGTGGCTGTGAGACTGAGCTGCGGTAGGTCTGAAGTTGAACTCTAAAGGTGGGCATGACAGCTGGTGTCTAATGCCTGCTTGCTTTCATGGCCACCTAAACCCATGGCTTTTCTCCTCCTGCCATCAGTCCCTATACTGGTGTAATTACCAACAGGATGCCATCAAGAAGCTTGTGGGTGGTGGAACAACAGAATTTCACCACTATAAGTACATCATTCTTGTTCTAGATATTTTTAAGCATTCATACGTCTCCAGAAATGCACAGTTATGTGGACATATGTTCTTAAAAATTCCAGATCATCTGCCAAGAATATAGAGACATCACATATGGTTTCTTTATTTATATATATATTGCCATGTAACCATCATCACTAGAGATGCACACTACATACTGGATACATCCTATAAAATGGATTAAGTGCATAACTATTTTTAACCATTAATTCAAGTACAATACATTCAATAGCCTTTAGGGCTGAAGGGCAGGGTATAAATACCATAAATAAATAAATATTTGTTTCTAAATCAACTGTGCCATTAATATAAACAAACAAAGCATGAATGAATCTATAGTGCACAGTTATAGTATCCATAGTGCACAGTTATAGTAGTTGATCATACTTTAAATAACATGGCTCCATCTTAAGAGATCCTGGCATTTGTAGTTGGGGGGGGGGTTTCTGTTGCATTCCTCCTGAACTGCAGCACTAGAGCTCCCTAGCAGGCAACATTTAAGTGCTTCCCCAAACTGCAGATCCCAAGATTCCATAGGATGGAGTCATGATTGTTAAAGCTGGATCAAACTTCTTTAACTGTGCAGGGTGGATACACCCTATGACTCATATATTTTTATGGTATATATCAACCTCTAGATAGACTGCATTTTCAAAATGAAAAAAATAACAAAACAGTTATAAACTCTGTAAGTTGTTCATTTTCAAAACAACTAACAAATTGCTAACAGCAAATTATTTTTGCTAGCTAGTTAGGCATGAACAAATTGGAGCCACAGCTAGGGGAATGTTTATTGTTGAGTACTCCAGCACATACTTTCTGGGTAAAAAGCTCAAGGTTCATTCCCTGCCATTCCCACTTAGCCAAGCTAACTGTACAGCTAAGACTAGAAAATGTGGCTTTTTTTTAATGGGCTACACACTGAAGAAATGGTGGGGGGGGGGGGGTCCCCAATTTCCCCCCCCCCCCCCCCCCCACACACACACACACATAGATACACACTTCTAGCATGCTGATGTGGAATCCCCAAAAGGAAACATTCCCATGTTCTAGTTGTGGATCTGTAAAATATGAGCTCATCAAAATTCTCTCATTTTCACCTTCCCTCTAAGTACCTTTTCTGAAAGTGAGGGTGTAGTTTGTGTTCATTTTTCAAATATGCACATTTTTAATGTACCTATACATCTTTTGTATACAATAACTGAAATATGTTTGGACTCATTTTAGAACTGTACTCCATCTTCTTTGTGCACTGTTCAAATCTATGTGTGTTGTCTAATCTATGTGTGTTGTACATTACAAGTTCAAATGCAAACTGCACCCAACTTTGCATCAAGTCCTGCGGTTGACATTTCTGCAAACTTTAAAAAATAAAAATCCTTGCCAATTTTTCATACAATCCTGTCTGAAGAACATTTCAGACATGGTTACATGGCAATGAGTAGGATTTACAAAAAGCAGAATGTCACACACTTCTGTTTTCTTGTGCTGCTTCATCTTGTCCAAAATAATTCTTAATATATTCCCTTAAGTATGAAGTGCAATCATTCTGTTTTTCATACAGTTCTCGCTGCTGGAATGCTGAAATCTCCCATCACTGGGAACATTGCTATTGTTCCTTTGTCATATGCTTACGTAGCAATTGCCATTGCGTTGAAGTGAGTTATTACCTCCCATTGGGAAATGCATACTGAAATGAAAGCAAATGTATTGTATAGGAAATACATGCTGCTCTCCAAATATGGGAGGCACGACAGGTGCACGAAGTCATATTCTCTGGCAGGATGAGGCAAGTTCTGGAGTTATAGAAGGAACTGAAAAAGCCACAGTGTTGAGGGTCATTGCTCCTAAAAGAAAGACTGCTGAATGATTGTTAAACCAAGTTCAATCACTTTGAGGTTATTTAAACCTTCCTTAAGATTGCCTTTCCTACAGGAGGCATGTGAATTACTTGACCCACCTTTCCCGTTAAATGGGAATCCCTCATTGTTTGCAATAGTACATAGACCTCATAGGACAGAATAGAAAGGAGAAAAGAAGACTGGCTATAGTAAAGTAACTCTTCCATCCATCTTAATCTGGCTTTCATATCCTGCTTCATCTCTCCTTCGTCCAAAGTTAGCACTAAAGTAGGCATACTCCACTTGCATGGATGTCCTGCAGAATATTAGATCCTGAGAGTGAAGGTTTGGTAAGGAAATGTGCTATCTGAACTATATACATGTAACTACCACTACCCCCCTTCTACAAAAATATAAAATTCAACATTATGGAACAAGAGAATTTCTCCTTCTCTGTCAGGATGAGTTTGGTTTTTGTTTGGTTTTTGTTTTTGTGTTTAATTTTCAGAATTTGGGATGTTGCTATAATGCTGAAGCTCACATGTCATGTAAAAGCTGTATTTGAAAACAGATACATAAAAGGATTGGGCCTTTTTGTTATATTCTAGAAAATATTCACCCTTATTCTTTTTCCTGATCTAAATTTGTACCTTAATGAATGGAAGATGATGTTGAAGATATTTTGCCATGTAAATACATTATTTTTAAAAAAGAAAATTGCAGGGGAGATGAAAGCTCAGCACCAACTAGTTAAAAATAATGGTTATCAATAACCAGTTACTTGTAATTAATTCTTTTCCAAATTAACAAGTATTACCAGGTTATATTGCATGAGTTCCAGAATGATCTGAAACACCATTTGCTGTCTGTGAGGCAGCAGATGGAGTTTGGGAGCTGCCATTTTCTTTCTTAGGTGTGTGGCGTCTTCTGTGTTCATGACAGGATCATTGCAAGATTTCTGAATGAGTCAACCCATCATGAGTTGAGTTGGCTGGCTTGTATTTAGGACTCCCCAAGCAGGCCTGGATATGGAAGTCTCCTTTCCAGTCAGTTAATGTGTTATCATGTATGGTTCTGATGGTTTTTGTCTCTCTTTGTCACGACTTCAATGTCTGGCCATTCTGGCATTTGACTGGATCCATATGAGGTGAAAAAGGATTTCAGCCCATTGCCTTGTAACGCTAGGAGAAATTAGAAGACTAGGCCTGGTGAACCTAGAAGCCATTTTATTTAGGAAAGAAAATGCATTTCTTTCTCCCTGACAGACCTAAATATAAAGAGAATGGGAACCCTAAGCCATGAGTTAATACATTCTAATATAGGCCCGGGACAGACAGGCCAAAAGCAGTGTGCCACTGCCAATACTAGGGTTCGGGAGCACGTAGTAACCACACACTCCCGAACCCTAGCATGTAATGGCGGGGGCATCATGGCAGTGTCCCATCCACACAGGCACCGCTATGATGATGTAAGTGAAGTGCAGCATACAGAAGTCGCTGTGTGTCGTTTATGCCTCCAGTGCACCAATGGTGCACTCGTGATGTGTGCCAGGCACCTTAAAACATACCTGGCAGGGAGACACCATGATCACAAAAAGTACCCGTTTTTTCCGGGTTGTTTGTACTGTGGAGGGACGCTGCACCGTTTGGCTGGTACGGCGTCCCTCTGGAGTTAAAACGGACGCCTCCAGCCCGTTCTTTTGGTGGTTTGTCAGGGCAATGTAGTTATATCTTTACTTTCAGAAATAGAAATTACTTGTGCAAATTGTAACATGGTAGTCACTACTTTTCAAGCCTTGGAACTCTAAGAGTATTTCTAAAAGTAACTTTCCAAGCTCTAGTAATAAATAAATAAGAACACAGCTCTCAGCTCCAGTATAAAACCCTCCACGTTGGCTATAAAGGGAGACATCCAGCTACTAATTAGCTGAAAAATGCTTGTCTCTCTATCCACCCACATAGTACAAAATACTTTTATTTGACACATGATATAAGCAAGCCTTTGTGGCAGGCAGCTAATGACCTTTTGGAAACCAAGCTGTGTTGCTGAAATGGCAAGCAGAGGAACTGACATATTTTTAAATAATAAAATATAAATTATAGAAAATTCTCCCCTACCCACCAAAAATCCTGCCATGATACTTCATTATGTAGCAGCAAAAAGCTCATTGGTTTCAAGAAAGAACTGGATAAATATATAAAATGGCATTTAGCTTCTGTGCCAAAGCTGTGGCCTGTCAGGGTATGGAAGAGGTTCCCAGCCTTTCCGCCTACAATCTGAGGCTCATTTCATAGAAGGGCAACAGACCAAAGAGCCAACACAGCTAGTGTTGCACTGTGACACCAAGTTACTCTCAAAGAGAACCACACAATCCATTGTTCTGACAAACAGGAATGAGGCAGAATGGTTACCGGGTCTACAAAGTAAATAGCTGTAACTGTTTCATGCAAATAATAATAATAATAATAATAATAATACGTTTTATTTATAGACCGAGCATGAGCATGAACCATTTAGTACTACTTCCCCTTCAGGTATCTTCCTGTATAGCAGTGGTCTCCAAACTGTGCTCTTTAAGGGATTTTGGACTTCATCTCCCTGAATCCCAGACTATTGGCCAACATGACTGAAGCTTCTGGGACCTAAAGTCCAAGATTTCTTAAGGGGCACAGTTTGGGGACCATTGATGTACAGCATTTGTTCTCATTTTCCTTTCTATGGCACATAAAAGAGTGCCACAATATAAACAGACTATTGTTTGGGTGAACAGGAAGACTTGCATCTTAGTTAAAAAGTACGTTAAAGATCAGGTGCATGGATTTTGTAGATTGCCTGAGATCTGATTATATGTTCTTCCAGGTCAGATTGGCATATTAACCTGAACATTTTGCTACAATCTGGTTTTGTTTTGGTGATTTACTTAGAATCATTTGAGGGCAATACACCTATTTCCCTTTCTTTTTTAGCTTACAGATGCTAATCTGAATTCTAAAGAAAGAGAGAGGTGATATGGGGATAATCCTCCTTTGTGGCATGGGGTTTAGAAATACTTATCATTTATATGGCTTAAGACTTTCTAGCTCACAGCATAACCCAAATGATGTTTACTTAGAAGACAGCCCCACTGGGTTCAGTGGGATTTACGTTTTAATAACTGTACATAAAAAATTGCAACCTTGAGCAACTGCACTACACCAGCATTTGGTGGAACAACTGCAGGGTTATCATTCATTTTTGGAAAAACTATCAAAGACTTCACAATATAATAGGATTTCACAAGATAGCTGGAGAAATTAAAACACCCACAGACTCATACAAATATTCTCGAGCTGAGCTTTTTGGACATGGTAGCTATAAGTCAGGGATAGTGAAATTTTGATCTTCAGATCTTTTTTAGACTTCAAGGCCCGTTACAGACCGCCCAAAAGGGGCAGTCTCAGGCCGCTGCCGGTTGCAGCATGGAGGAGCCGCAGCAGCCAAACCACGCGACTCCTCTGCGCTGCAAAAAAAGGAGTGCGAAAATTGCGCTCCTTCCGGCAACCCGGAAGAGACGTCGCAAGTGCCAAAGCATGCACTCGCAACGTCTCTTCTGGGTTGGGACGTGCGGACGCAAAGCGTCCGCTACGTCAAGATGGCGGCGCCCATCTGTATAGGGCGCCGCTATCTTGACGTATCGGTTACGCGCGAGGGGCAAGGTGCATCCAGAAGCGCCGTCCCTCGCGCATAATCGCAGCGGAAGGACGGTGCCTCTTAGGCCCGTCTGTAACGTGCCCATGTTTCCTCACCACCAGCTACCAAGGCCAAAAGTAAAAGATTACAGAAGCTGAAGTCCAGACCATATGGAAGACCCCACCTCTACTATAAATCTCAAAATGCATTGTTGTTACCTGCCTTCAAGTCAATCCTGATTTATGATTGCAGTGTTTGATTGGCAAGATTTATTCAGATGAGATTTGCATTTGCCTTCTTCTTATGTTAAGACAGTGTGACTTGACCCAAGTCAGCCAGTGGGTTTCCATGGATTAAAACCCTAGCCTTTCACATTCCAAGTCAACATTCAAACCACTATGACATACTAGCTCTCATAAAAGGCATAAGACATTATGTTTTATTTATTGTTAGTTTCTAAACAATATAACAGACATTCATCACCACTTTTATTTTGCCTATCTCACAAACAAAGAAGTTAAGAGTGAAAACAAAGGATGACAGCAGGAGGTCTGTAATAAGCCTCCTGCTTTTAAAAAAAAAATACCAACATCAAGTGGGATAATATATCTGACCAGGAACATAGAGATTGGGGTTAACTTTATTCTTGTCCAATTTTCTTGATATAAAACAGTTTGTCACATAAAAAGAATAACAGTTGGGAAGGTACCTGCTATCATGCAAATAGCTCAAGGCTTTCACTTACCTTTCACTCAGCAGCACAATCCAGTCAGATCCACTGACCTATTTCCATGACTGCTGTTTTTTAAAATAAAATGGTGAAAGATCGAGGCATGGGTCACCCATCTCCACAAACACCTTACTGCTTTAGGCAGAACAGAAAAAGGTACCCTCTATTCATTGTCTCTGTAATAGCAAAAAAAAAGAACCCCCCCTCCAAAAAAAACCCCACCCCAAAAAAAAAAAAAAAAAAAAAAAACCCCCCCCCCCTTTCATTATCGCCCCCCCCCCCCCCCACACACACACCAGTATGCATGGTCAAATCACCCAAAATGTGCAAAAACTCTGACAATCTCACCCAGCAGGGAGAAAAAATTCAAATATTTCATTGTGGTGTATTTAAAAAGTTCTGCTCCTACTGTTCACCTATTGGGTTGCATACTACCCAAAGCCTTCCAACTTATTTTGGCAAATAAAGCAGAAAATCCCTCATGCACCTCTCCCCATCCCTAGCAAATACACACACACCCCTCCATATACTCATCCCTCCATATTTGCAGATATACTCCATATACTCGTCCCTCTACATTTGCGGCTTTGATAGTGTGGATTTGATTATTCATGGATTTGATTCATATGTTCTCTCTAGGAATATCTAGGTCCTCCAGCATAACTCTATGGTCAACTTTAACTAAAAGTTGCGCTGAAAGACCTAGAGAATCCTAGAGAGAATACTCTACTAGGCATTTGTAGCTCCTCCAGCGCAGTTCTATGGCCAGTGTCTGTGGACATTGACCACAGAGTTGCACTGGAGGACCTAGAGATTCCTAGAGAGGTGTCCTCTCAGGTAAAGACATGGTGTTTTTTGTTTTCTGTGGTTTTTCCATATTCATGGGGGTCTTGTGCCCCTAACCCTAGCGAATATGGAGGGACAAGTGTATATATTAGAAAAGAACTGAAAACTTGCTGTTCTTTCATAACATCCCAAATATTGTGCCTGAGTCACCTGGCTCTGCCTGTTGAGAAGATCCAGTCCTGCTCCCAGTGTCATGTCTACACTAGCCTCTTATTTTCTCCTTACTAACTACTCTTCATATTCATTTCTTCCTCCAGATACCTTTATCGATGAATGTGTCAACATTTCTTGCATATGATCAACCCACGATAAGTTACTGTGGTGTACATCATGAACTTCTTGCTCATAAGCCCTATGAATCAAATGCACAGGAAGAAACAATGGAGACACACTTAGAAACTGATCTGGATCTGAGCACAATCACGACAGCTGCGCGGAATCAGTGATCACACTCAGCTGGCTTATGTGGCCTGAAGTACAGCCCAGAGTTGCCACCAAATTTTTATTTCTCATGAAGGATGAAATGGAGACTTTCTTCTGTGATGGATTCCAAAATACCTGGTCAATTCAAAGGCAAAAACAAACCAAGAAAAGAGTTCCACATTCAGATGCAGATTGTTTCAAGCCGACAATTTGTAATTAGCTAAGTTGTGCAGTATTTTTTGACTTTACAAACAGAGTATGATCCTTAAAATAAATCTTTTTTCAAAACTCATCCTACCTACCTGTAAAAAAATAAACTGTACAGATCTAATGTATTTTTTCATATTGTAAAGTTTCAATATACTGAGATGTACCGGTATGTACAGGACCATGATTTAATTACATTTTCCTTTGAAGTTTTCAGTTTTTAAAAAATTTAAATTAACAAAAGTTATATCTTGTGTTACATTTTTAGTTTCTCCGTTTTGTAGGAACTGTTTTGTTACTGATTTTGTGCCCAGAAAAAATATATATATAAAAAAACCTTTCACTCTGAAATTCTGCACTGTGCAAAATAGGCACAACTTCTATCACATTGACTGCACCCAGAATTCTGTCTACTGGCTCTAGAAATAATCCATTAACTGAATGGGCAATTGGGTTGTTCAAGCTTACATAGGCAAGGTTGTGTGTCTTTTTTCCTATAAAAAGAAATCAAAGATTTTTTAACAGTTCTTGCAATTAACTGTTGCCTTGAATTACAGCCTGATTTCTAAAGCAATGAAATGTAATGATAAAAAGGGATATTTTAACAACATTATCTCCGAATGAATGACTCATTGTTTTATTCCTTCATATAGTACTGTTTCGGGGGGGGGGGGGGGGGGGAACAAAAATGCACCACAGACAAAAAGAGCATTGAAGACAAAGACAGTAACCACAGCAACATAGTTTCATTCCTTTGAGAAAAGCAGGCAGTTAAAGGGAGACCAGGATGCAGTTTTTATACGGTCTCATAGTAAAAAAAGATAATGCAATCCAATTGGGTAGCCATAATTATTTGCTGTGCTCTAATTCTCCAAACATTCAGTCAATGCAAAGTTCTTTTAGGATGGCTTCAGCATTGCCCTGAAAACCATCATAAGCCAATATGCAAATTTCCAGGGTTCTACATTAAAAGAAAAACATTTGACATGCAAATTTCAATGCATGTGAAAATGTGTCTTGCGAGATGAACTTTAAAGGGGATTAACCACTTAGAGGAGAGTGAAAATGCAGAGCCACACAATGGTTTCTTTTTCCCATACATTGTAATGCTGTTTTGGTTCTGTTGTTTTAAACTGGACGAGGAAGCTGCAAATTAGTCCTCCAAAGACACCACCACAGGTACAAATCCTGATTTGATACAGCATTGTGAAAGCTTAAAAAATATCAGCCTAAATCCAATTGCCACATCCAACTAAAGCAGATCCATTGAATCAATTGGGTTTATGTCCATGTTGACTTTTGAGTATCTGATTCAATGGCTCTAGTTTGGACTAATAAATACATTAAGACCACAATTAGCAGTTGTATTCTAAATTCTACTCCACATATTCACCTAGACAGGGACCCTTTCAAGGTGGTAGAGGAGCACATACATCTGCAGCCTTGTAATGTATGATCTGGGCACATCAACACATAGTCCCACATCGTCTTTCCCTGTAAGTGGAAAGGATGCTATTGAATGGAGCTACCCATACATGGGTCCATGCATCTAGTATTGAATTATCACATTGCCATGGAAGTCCAGTAGGAAGCCATTTAGCACCCATTCCATTATCAGGCAGTCTGGGTTCATCCAGTTACTAATGTAATGATACTAGCACAGGATCTGTACTTGTAGGTGACAAAAGACTGCAGCTGCTCCACCTCAAAGTAGAATTATCTCAATAAATTGGTCATCCACCTCAAAGCTACCTCCCCACAATAGTCACAGAAGACAGAAAGAACAGAAGAAGAAGAAAAACCTGAGACAGCCTCCTCCCACATGTATCTGTGTCTGTCTCTTGACATGTGGGAGGATGATATCAGATCTCAAATCCAAAATTCGAAATCGCATATGGAATTAAATTATTCCTGTTTCATTATTTAATGACCAAGTAGTTATACTTGTTCTTATTAAAAACTAAAACCTTATGGCTAGTTCAAAGCAAGACAAATCTGAACCAAAAAGTAAAAGTAACAAGTATTTTCATGGAAAGAGGGTTAAGTTTTGAAAAGCCAAACAAAGATTTACATGGCTAAAATTTAAATAAATTTGTCATTTGTTCCAGTTATTCGTATAGTGCCCTCAACTACTTGATAGCTATGGGATCATATATTTCTTACTATCAATGGTACTGTAATAGTACAACAGATGTTATAGTACAACTGCTTTAAAATCATGGAAGGTTAACATCAGTTTGGTCACAATCCTATATCCACTTACACTTCTAAGTAGACAAGTATAGGATTGCACTGTTTAAAATATATATTTTGGGGTTTTGACTTGAGGATAAGGAATTAAGAATCTCTAAGATAGCCAAAATGTTAGGACAGGGGGGGGAAAACCTTTCATATAGTAGTAACAATTCTTTTTTTATAAATAAAGAGAAACAATTTAACCACAAATCTATTTTTCTCAATATTTCTCCCAAGTATTTTACAGTGACTTCATCAACAAAACTGAAAATTCTGAATTCCACCATTTGTATGAAGCAACTCTTATGGAGGGCAGAAAAAATTGCCTTCAGAATATTGTTTAAAAGAAATATGAGAATACAAAAATGTCAAAAAGAGTGTACATTGTATTATTTATTTAGCATCCTAGATTTTGTAACATATTTTGCATAAATTATTTGCTATTCAAAATATTTTATTTGTCATTTTTAAGACTCATCCTAACTTTCATAATCTTTTCCACTTTCTGATTCCTTTACGTATTGGTATTGTGATTCATAGATTTCTGCTTTTCACTTACAGTAGTGATCTGGGCCACAGCCAGGAAGTTTGATGCTCTTTAAGCTCATTATAATGGGTTGTTAAAAACAAAAGAAACCATATCCACATGCACTGCCAAGGGTGGCGGTGGCAAGATGCTATCAGACTATTCTTTATATGTCAAAGGATGGGATTACCTTTTTTCCTAATTGTTGTGAACGTTTAGAAGAAATCTCAGTTTCTCCAAATTAGGAGTTAAGTAACAATTCTTTATATTGTTATATTCCTTCCTCTTTTTTTAATAAGATGAAGCCTACATCTCAAGTACAGCTAAGTAGCCACTATAGATGGAATTATATGGCTCACCCTGCTGACCATGAAAGGAACATCTCCATTTAGGTGAGGATTCAGGAGCAGCCAGTGATCTGTCACCATGGGGCTGAAAACCAATCTTGATTTTACTGCCACTTCTCCTTCAGATGCTCTAATTTGAATGGGAATTCGTTAGTGCCAAACCTTTGCTGAAGCCCTTATCAGAGGAGTGTGGAACTGGGGGTCTTCTGCACGGGACGATTCGATTCACGTTATTTTCGCACATACCATCATACTGGGTCCCTCCGCATTGGCAGGATTCAAATTGGCCAATCTGCATTCCGCGCGAAGTGCATTCAGTGCAGAATGTTTTGTCACACTGGTGCTCAACATGATGATGGCCGATTCGTATCGGCCGCCTCGCACATGCTCAGTGGTTCTCATGGGTTGCGACCTTAAACGCTTCCGGTGAAAGGGGAGGTCCGTCATGACAGCCCGGTAAACAGCGGGAGACCAGCTCAGCACATTAACAATCGCAGATACAACGCGCCCATTTGTTTCCTCTCTACATTCCCGCTTGGTTTTAATGTACCATAGACCTCCCTTGCAACAATTAGCAATGCCGGTTTTACGTGGGTGTTGGGTGGGTGTGTGTGTTGTGTGGTGGTGTTGGGTGTGAGTATGTATTCTGGGGGGGGGAGGAGCAGTTCCACGGCTGTCAATCGCTCCGTAGCAAGTGCCCACTATAAATTGAAATCGAATGCATTTTGACAGAAATCGAATGCAATTCTGTAGATTGGCCCGCTGCCAATCAAGCTATCGTCATGTGACGTTTCAGGGCATGGGGGAAGTGTCCTCCTTTTTAAAGACAGGCACAGGGGTTTCAGCGAGCTGCAAAGTGCACAACCTGGCTCCATCTGCCTCTGGAATATAAACGGCGCATCTGCGCTCAACAAAAGGGTTAAAAATAAAACATACATTCTGGGATATTAACCATGCGCATCTGCCGCTCAAAAAATTGGTTTGATTGAAAAGGGGGGGGGTTTGACTGCTGAGCTCCGTTCATGACCTGATTTTTTCCTCCTGCAAGGGAAGGAATGCCCAGCGACAGAGGGCTTTGGGCAGGGGATGCAGGGAAAAGAGGCTCCTAAACAATGCCTTCCCTTGCTTCCCTCTGCCCAGGGCTCTTCCTCCTCCCCCTCCCCTCCGATGAGGAGGAAATGCCTTGCCCTTCCAGGCAGGAAGAGCGCGGGGGGCACGGGAAGCGCTGGTTCCAGCAAGCCTCTCCTCCTCCTCCCGCTTGAGAGGCCATCCCTGGCTGCAATCCCAGGCAGGGAACAGGCGCGGGGCCGCTAGAATCGCGTCGATCGCCGCCGTTCCAACGGCCTCCTCCTCCTCTCCCTGCCTGTGATGCAGCCAGGGATGCCTCTCAAGCCGGGAGGAGGAGGAGGAGGCCGCTGGAACCGCCCCCCCCCCCCGCTTCCCTGGAACCGGCAGAGGAAAGACCCACCGGAAGTACAAAATTGGAATCTGGGGGTCTGCGATGGAATTCAGGACTGGGTAGATCCACCAGACCCATTCGCACTGAGATCGCAACCCCAATCCAGGTATCGCCAATCGCCTTATCAGGCACTGGCCAACACGCTCCAAAAGAGGAGCCAGTGCGCATTCAGTTGGCAGCTCGCGCTTTCACGTGAGTGCGGATTGGGCCATTCGAATGCGGTATGAGGGTATTGTGCGAAATAACGTATTCGAATCGCCCAGTGCAGAAGACCCCCAGTCCACGCTCATCAGATAATGGCCTGAGATAGTCTAACAATGGCAGAGCTCTCCTTCAAGCTGAAGATGCTGTAAACTCCAAATAGATTCACAGCTCCTCTGGCAGGAAAACTACTACCCAGCCCATTCACACAAATTGCTTTCCACACAAAAAGGCATCCATGTGTTCAATATTATGAAAGCTAACAAGATGCAACTCAGACAACTATAATGGAGTCCATCCCACTTCTCTTTGTCTAACATCAGGGCTAAATGAAGTGTGGAAGGTGAACAGGATCACAAGAGTAAGTTCTTCCTTGATCAGTATGTGTTCATTAGATGTGTATATGCACAGTACTTTATTTACAGATTCAAGGAGGTGTCTACCTCTGCATTATGCCTTTTCCTTCCTAAATCCATGGCCCTAACATGACATCTGAAAGGGCCTTGGTGCTATTGCAAAATCTCCTATCCACATGTGGCAAGTATATGTAGATTCAAAAGGGACTGATTTGTAACACAGCTATGAGGTATCTGCAGCTATGCAAGTGAACCCCACTTATATCATCCTCATGAAGAACATCAAGTTTCGCCTCTCTGGTAAAGCTCCAAGACCTATCTGGGAAGTTTCATTAAAGGTTTTTTGAGTGAAAAACCATTGTGGCTTTTTTTTTCCTGGCAAAAAAAAAATTGCAAAATGTTTATACGAGAAACTGAAATGTGGGGAACTTTGAGTGGTTGACCCTTCTTCAAGGGTGCATCCAGCCTGCTTAAAAGACCAGAAAGTCACATATTACGTGTTCTTGAAGAGTCATACATAGTTTGTTTATCACAGAATAGTTCTGTCAGTTCCTGGTACAAACAGTGACTTTTTAACCTGCTCGCTTAATCCATTTGTGGCTGTTACAGACAGCCAAAATAAAGCTGCTTCGAGTCACAGTGGAGGTATGGTGTTTCAATGGTGCATGTGTCCTAAGAGTCCAGAAGTCGCACCAAAGCCAGCTCCAGCCCTAAGGACTGGAGTGGTTTTGGTGTGCTTCTGGACTCTTAGGATGCATGCATCATTGAAACACCATCCTCCACTGTGACTCGAAGCAGCTTTATTTTGGCTGTCCATTATAAAATCAGAAAGAACAGGAACAAAATCCAGACTTTAAATCTGTGTGTGGACATGGCCGAAGAAATAATGTGCAAATATTAATAATTCCTATCTGTAGGTCTTTCTCTGGCAGAAACACACACATTCCTTTTTCCCCTTCTGCCCCAAAAAGTTTCTGACTAAGGGGAGAAAGACAGGCAGAAGGGCCAGTTTCAATACATGCCACTCCAAGCTACTGGTCGCTTGATCCCATTTTATACTATGTCTCTCTGAATACTGCTCCTGCTAATATGATTTCTGTTTAAAATTAATGAGAAAAATATTAGCCATAATGCAAGTTGGAATTGGAGGTGCCACATGCACAATAGGTTCTTCCCTCCCTCACCCCTCACCCCAAAAAAAGCAGAGAAAGCAGCAAAACCCAGTGTACACATAGAAATGGCCTAAAATGTCCCTAGTCCCAGCATTATGCTTGTTCTTGTACAGCAATTCAAGAGTTACTAAACAGAAAATAAGCTACCTAAGTGATCGGGATATAAATTATATCAGATAACAATGTCTTAACAAAAATTATAGAACACGTGGAATGCTGCCTTCAGGACATTGGTCTGTCTAACTCATTGCAATCTACACTTGGGAATGTGGGAAGCTATACTGTAACACAGGATGACTATACAAACGGCACCAAAAAACCCCACTCCTCATTCCAAATATTGCAGGTGGGCATCAATCATGTAGATGCTTCTGGAAAATTCTGATATAAATTGACCATGGCATAACCTTCTAGTTAGTGTACAGACCCATTGAACCAATGGAATTATATAAAGTTATCTTGCCAAGTCATCCATGATTCAATGGAACTAGTCTTTTTAGATCCTGATCTGCACCACCACCATCCTGGGCCAATGTGCAGATTACAGTTAGGTGTTCACTGGACTCTGGGTTTCTTCTAATATACAGATAAAAGCTTCATAAATATAGTTTCATATAAAATATTTTAGAAAGCATTGAGGTTTTAAAATCATTTTTATTAACTTAAAAACACCATACATATTTTATTATATCTAAAACATACATACAAAACAACAATAAACTATGAAGGCTACTAAACAATAAGAACAACAACAACAAAATCAATCAAAATAACACTATGATTTCCCACCTCCTAATACAGTACCTATTTCCCCTATGTGCTATATTTCCTTTAAATGATAACATTTTAGCTTCTACAGCATACAAACTCTGTTTAACTTGCAAACCTAAAACTGATATATGGTCCCAATGAGATATTAAAAAGTAATAAACAATTGAAAATCTTTCTTAAAATATTCAACAATTCTTCTTAATCAACCTTGTCAATTCGCCACTCAACAAGTTCAATTATGTTCACCACAATGAAAGCACTTTGTAAAATGGAAAAACATCCAGAAATGCACATTCTGAGCAGATGGACCAGTGAGCAAAGTCTTGACCAGCTATCCTGACCAACCTGGATGCTACACAGGTAGGTGCACAGACAGTACATGCCTGCCTATTCTCGTACTATGGATCTGCACTGTTGCACGCCCCTTTCCTTACTCCACCACTGCTGTTAGTGAGAAACACCCTTCTATCACTGCATCTGACTTAAATGCCGGCTGCAACCACATGGCCAGGTGTCTTGTTTCCACATCTGACATGGCAATGGAGGTCTTCACTACATGGCAAGTAAGATAAGGGTCAGGTGAGGGTGTCTGATCTTGTCATGGAGTTTCCATGAAACTCCACGGCAAATGGCAGATCATTTGACCCATGTAAGGCCCCTCTAACCTGATGCAGGCCAGATCCACTGATCCATGTTTGGTCTGCTGGATCCCAGACCAATCCCTGCCCAGGGCTAAGGACCTGCATTGTGCAAACAGGAAGGTGTGATCCTGGGAACAAGGGCCATTTGGCCTGTGTGGACAGCCCTATATTTAAATGCATTTGGTACAAGTTGTTTAAAGCTACAGATTGATGCAATTCATATGAAAACATAAAACATATGAAACTGCTTTGAACTAGATACAATATCCAATTTTCTATTTACTAATACATAGGTCACAGCATTCTGTACGGGGGGTGTCACCCGGTGCAGGGGGGCTTCGTAGAGGGGATGGGAAAAGAGCCAAAATAGACTCTCTCTCCTTGCCCCACATGGCTTTACGCTGTGTCCTCCACCTCCCTGCCCTGCAAGGCGGGAAGTTAAGCTTCGCAGGGCAGGAACGGGGGATGCCAGGTCCCCACCTCCCAACCACGCATCATGGCACATGGCAGTGAGGTGGGGGGCACTCACCGGGCATCACCCCTCCCCTTTGATGGTATCACCTGGTGCGGCCCACACCCTAGTGATGCTACTGCATAGAGTTAGGAGAAGGTAATCTGAACATAAAATAAGTTCTGCAGGCATAGTCCAAATATTTCCCAACTAATGTATTTTGGAATTCAGAGTGCAAGCCATTTTTAGATGTACTTTCTGAAGTTGTTGTTGGTTGTTTTTATATATTTATTTATTCTACCTACCTTTTCCCAGATCAGGACTCAAAACAGTTTACATATTTAAAAAGACACTTTAAAAGTTACTGTGATATGAGTGTCAGAGTATCCTGTATCGATTATATTTATTTTAAAAAATTAAGTGCCGAAGCCAACTTCCTAGCTAGAAAAGTGACAAGGCATATAACATGTTAAACCCAAGACAGAAATACCCTTGTGGTAAAAGAGCTACCATATTTGGAATAGGTACTACCTGAAGCTGAAATAGCTCCACTTTTTTAGTAACTTTATCCCATTGAGTGGCTTGCAATAAAAAAATGAGACAATTTTTAAAAAATTATCATGAAAATGTAACAGAACAAAAACAACATTCAGTACATATTTCACTATCAAATGTCTTGATATCCTAGTTTCTATGTTCCAGGCCGAACTAGCCCAGAATACAGAGTTGAGAGCGGAACAATGGATCAAAAGGAAGCTTGACTACAAGGAACTAAGTTGTGTTTTTACTGAAAATAAGGTACCTTTTATATGGAATGTTCCTTCCAGATAATGTGATTCTAACATCTCTTCTGCCTGTGCTTGAGAGAAAAAAATAGAATCACTTGTTTCCTTTTGCTGTTAATATTAACCCAGTTGAGAGAACTGGGTCATGATGTGACTCACAGCCTATGTAGGAGAAGAAAGTCCTTGCAAGTTATATGTGTGCATGAATGGTATTTTTCAGGTTCTTAGCAAGGAAAAATATTCAGTAGAATGAAAATTATGAAGGCATGCAGCTATGATGCACTGGAGTGCTGCAAAGCTCTATGGATGAAGGTGTGAAGATATCAGAATCATCTTGACTATTAACTATTAGCTGTCTACATCCAGTTGTGCGTTTGTTCGCTATGGAACTAATGTCAGGAGGGTCTGCAGCACTTCCAAAACATGCTATATACGGTAGGCATATGTCATAATCATGCTGACGAAAAAAACTTCTGTGGAATTGCTGTTTGATCATATAACAGTAATTTTACATTATATGACGAGTGCTTTCCTTCTTTGTTTTTCATGTTTTCTCTTTTTTTATTCATTTTCACCATAACATGCAAAGAAGGAAATTAGATCTAACCCTTGATGAGTTTTTCTTGTGACAACTAAGCATATATCAGATTTGTTTTATCCTGTATCCCCATCCTCCCACTCTACCAACTCAGGTTAGGTCTATCCAGCACATCAAGTGTTCAGTTCTGATTCTTCAAAAACAAATGAAGGACACATCGGGACTGACTGAAAAGTCTCAGATTTTGTACCTGTTCTTTCCAATTTTATACCAAGTTAACATAAATCAACCTGGGGGCTGTTATAAAAAGTCCCTGGTTGTACTGGGAGCTTCCAGAAAACATTCTGAGATAGACAAAATGTATATGGGTTTCCAAAACAAAACTGTAAAGAAGAGGAATGAAATCTGAAACTTCCGAGGTGGAGGTTAATCAGTCTAGATGCGCTGTGAAACTAAACTAAAACTAGATTTTTACAACTAAAAATGTACACAGGCTAAATTCATAACTATTCCAGCTATGAAGAGGACCATCATGTACCTGAATCTAGACACGTATTAAAGAGAAGAAGCTTCTCAGAAAAAAATTGGCACCGCAAATACAGTTGAATATACAAGGATTGAAACCCAGATTTTTAAGAAATAAGCATTCAGATCAGTGGGGCTGGATGGTCAAATCAGGTGGTCTTGGTTTCCTAAATTCATTTTGTTAAAAATCTCAAGAAAATTATCATCCATCCCTGCTACCACAGTGAAGATAAACAAGTTTTCTGTCATCACAAATAAGGACTGGACCACAGTTTTGGCACAGCTTCTGGCCTCTTAGGATGCATGCATCATTTAAATAGTTCAAGCCCTATTAAAGACAATAGATAGAAAAATAGTGTCCCTTAGAAAAAAATGGAAAAATCAAGGTTTGCTTTTTGGTTGGTTTGTTTGTTTAGTATTTTCAAGCCATGGATGCTTGAATCTGTGGATAAAGAGTATGTGGATAGAGAGGGTGACTTGTAGCTAACTACAGGAAATGAAGAAAGTACCTGAAATAAGGTCACGTTGAAGCAAAGTCTCTTTTCCCAGATGTCCCTGCCTCAATTATGGCAATGTTTGTTTAGTTTTCATAGACCCAAGTGATACATACCTGCCAGAGAAACACAGCAACATTATGTTTCTGAGTTCTGCTTTTTCATTCTTCATAGGGCTAAGTACCAAGAAAACTGAGGGAAGCATCCAGCACCTTAAATTCAAGTTGGGATAACATTAAACGTCATCTGGGAGTGATCCTTCATCACCTCTGTAGCTAACCATCGACGTCCAAAACCAGCTGTGAAAGGCAGAGAGCCCTCTGGAATCAGTTTTTGGACAGTACGCATGAATGCTGGAGAAGAAGGGGGGAAAGTTCATGTAACTTCCAGTCTAACAATAAGTATAGCTCTGTGCATTTGCTGCAAAGCACCACTATATCTTTTTAGTTGATATTTCAGAGGAGTGTTTCAAGCTGACACAGAACTTGGCAAAGCTGTTGTGACAGAGAGCTTTTCGAACATGCTACTTTTAGGACAGAAATTATTTAGAAATTGGAAAAATGGTCTCATATAACACTCCCTATTATATAGAGCAA
Source organism: Sceloporus undulatus (assembly GCF_019175285.1). NCBI lineage: Eukaryota > Metazoa > Chordata > Lepidosauria > Squamata > Phrynosomatidae > Sceloporus > Sceloporus undulatus. The sequence goes on from NC_056524.1 coordinate 168,354,888, forward strand.
ATTGACTGATCCATCCAGAAAGATATTTTTTGCTCTTGAATTCCTCCCATACAGTATTTCTAAGTTTAAACTTGGAGTAGCATAGAGTAGCCTACTCCAACCGCAGTAATTATAGCATCTGGTTTATCTTAATTAGGAAGTTCAGAGGAACTCAACATTAACACAAGCAGAGTTCATCAAGATTAATGTGATTTTAATGAATATCAAAGGAATTAGTGTACTTCAGTGTTTGCTGCTTGAAAATCATTTTGAAATAACTGAAGGTGCAGTGAATACAATTGTGAACATGCAACACAGCAAGGATCAGACAGTCTACCAACCTTAATTTTTGTACACCAATAAATCACATTTTAAGCTGTCTCTCTAGATGGCTAACTACAACACAGAACCTATTCTGTGATGGTAAATGACCTGCAACACTGATTTCATTATAAGCAGTCTTATTGTTTCAAAGGGGCTAATGCATTCATAACGATGGACATTTCCAAGTGTCACCAAATTTTGCATTACATTTGTAAGGCTAATAACCTACAAGTGAGCATTAATTAATAAGTACTAATTAATACTATATTACCCTGGAGAAATATGACATCTTTAATAATGCCAAATGGTCTCTGAATGAAAGATGGTTTCAATGGGATGTGAGTGGACAACAGCAGTTCTTTGGTACTTTCTAGCACATGGAATACAAACTAGCTATGTGTTTTTGAGATAAAAAAATCCAGTCAGAAACCTCCTCCCCGATACAAATCAAGACTTTGTATCATAGGTGCGTTACAGACCGCCCAAAACGGGCGGCCTCGCACCGCTGCCGGTTGCAGCGTGGAGGAGCCCCAGCATCCAAACTGTGCGGCTCCTCCCCACTGCAAATAAGAAGCGCCAAAATTGCGCTTCTCTTTGTGGTGCAGTTATGATGCCGCGAAGCGCCAATGGCGCACTCGTGGCATCATATGCTCCGCGTGACGTGCGGACGCAAAGCTTGTAAAGATGGCGGCCCCTGTGTGGAACGGGCACCACCATTTTGTACGGACTCGGTCCGTATTAGGTTTGGGGCATCCGGAAGGGACGCCCTTTTCTAACCCTAGTACAGACCCTATGGATTTGTCAGCAGTGAGACAGAAGGAGAGAAAAACAGGAGTAAGGGTCAAACTACAAGTTGGGCTAAATGTGTTATCACATTTCATATGGCATTTTTAGGAACCACAAGGAATCTGGGATCACAAAATGTATGGCATGGAGTTAACACCTAATCTATACGCCACAGTCTGATAAAATCACATATATGAAGTTGCTTTTTGATCCAGGGAAGAAGTCACAGTTGGCACGAACTCTAGTAAAACTGTAGTAAAGCACAGCTTTAGGGACAGAATAATTCTTATTCTATTTTGCAGGAGGGATGAGCTTTATTTTGTTTGTTTTTTTAAAAACCTCCCTGCACACCATATTATAATTGCATGCAGGTACACACATACTGCTGAAGCTTCTGTTTTTCAAACAACCACATCTGTTAAATTTGCTTACACATTTAAATTACTATGCAGTTTGCCCCCAAGTCTCTTGCCAATCCAAGCCTCTGACACTTCAGCAAAGGCTAGACAACCATAGCAGCACAACCAGCACAAATGAGTTTAATCATATTTAATTGTACCATTTATGTGATTTTCATTGTATTTGGTGCCTATGTAATAAAGACCCAAGTCACTGTGCCAACAAGACTAACACAGTCTGCTTGCTTAGTTGTTAACATCCATCAAGTAAACTTCGACTTATGGCAACCCTATGAAAAAGAAACCTCCAAGTCATCAACAACTCTGCTCAGGTCATGAAGAATAAAGGCCATGGCTTCCTTAAATGAAACTATTCATGTTTTAATGTTGTCTTCCCTTTTCCCTATTACCTAGAGAGGCAGGTATTACATGTATTCCTATTACCTAGGGATGCAGTGGCTTAGTGGTTAAGATGCCAGCTCTTATGATCAGAAGATCGGAAGGTTGGCAGTTCAAGGCCTGAGTGCTGCCTGATGGGGTGAGCTCCTGTCAACCTAGTAGTTCAAAAGCATGCAAATGCAAATAGATAGGTACCCCTTCTCAGTGGCCACATGGCCACCAGAGCAGTCCTTGGACAATGCCGGATCTTCAGCTTAGAAACGGAGATAAGCACTGCCCCTACAGTCAGTTACGACTAGACATTTATGTCAAGGGACTACTTTACCTTTACCTTTAGAGATGCTATAACTGAACTAGGACTGAGGGACTACAAACAGTGACTCCTCCAATTCATTTCTGTGCCAAGGGAAACGTACTCTAATAGCTTCTTCCTCACTACTACCAGGCCAGTGATACCTCTAGGCAAAATCTGATGGCTATTCCAGGCAGCAGATTTAGGTAAAATGAAAGGGCATCCTACCTTTAAAATTAATGAATTGAAATTACTGTCAGAAAGGTAAAAGTTCTTGTGAGATTGTGTTCCTCCTGTGCCAAAATAATCTAAAGAGCTTATGACATTACATGTCCTGACATTGAAGGAGGGATGCCATTTGCTGCTCAGCCTCAGGCAGCAAAATGTCTTATGCCAGCCATGTCCTCTAGCTACAGCAGCTTTGACAGAGCCCTCCTTTATTATGTATCTCAGACACTCACATGCGGGCCTAGACAAATATTGTAATAACAGTATGCTCAGGACTCAGAATGACTTTGTGTCTTGGAGGAGAGAATTATTTCATTCAAAACAAGAATATTCATTAATAAGAAATTAAGTATCACCTCAGTAATGTATATGTCAGTCTTTCAGGATCTTAAGACTCAAGTGCGCTGCAAATGAGGCATGAAAAGCTATTATATGGAAGATTCACAAGGAACAAGTTTTGATTTTTTTTAATATCAATACAATCAAGGACTGGATTTAGTTCACTAGTAATAAATAATAATTGTACATTTTCACTTATCTCTCTAAGAATTTTGTTGAGCATCAAGAGTGTAAACAAATAAACTAAAAGTATCCTCCTCTGAACCTCAGAAATCAAATCATAGCCTCTCATTTCAGAAAAATATTGAAAAGATTATTCCCTTTGAAGAACAAAATCTGCACACAACTGAGGAACAGGAGCAAAGGTTGTTGTGCTTTGTCAGTTTTATTCACTTTTTCCTTCTCTTTATCCTTTCATGAGGCCTTTCATTTGTCAAAGATCCCATTGGCATAAGTGAGAAAGCTAGGCAACCCATGTAAATAAGACAGATTTGACATAACAAGCGAGAAAACCCACTAGTTCATATTTTCTGTTTCATCTAGTCCAGGTAGATGTCTTCCACAAATGAAACAAAAATGGTAGACCAAAACATCAAATACAGCTTCTAGCATCCTGTTGCTTCCTTTAATGAAACATCTTTACAACCTTAAAAATAATCCTCTAAGAGAAAAAAAAATCTCACATGCACAGGTTCACCATTCAGCTGTTGCCACATCATTTGTACACTGTTCTGAGGGGGAAATAAATATCCATTGATTAAATGAAAGAGTGCTGTGTGAAATTACCATATCACACACCACTACTTCAGACATATTTCTGCTCAAGAGACATGGCTCACACATTGTGTGAATTCTCATTGGAGTAAGTAAAAAGGCCAAAAGCCATAAAGTAATTACATAGTGTAAGTGCATATGAGCAGTAATATTCACTTAGGGGTTTATTACACGAAAGAGATTGGGAGTTTATCCCACGAATATCCCAGAAAAAAATGTGTAATTACGCATAACGATTTCACACATCATCGCACAAAACCCGCCATTAAAATGGTCACAAAGACGCATTAATGTGCATCTTTTTATTTTTGGAATTTCAGCAACAATGCATTTCTGATATCACTTTAATTGTGCAATTGCATGTGATAATCATTTGGCCATTTCCACTTCATTTGTGGGATGCTATAAATGCGCTTTAATCTCTCTTTAATGCTGAAATCAGCCCCAATGTGATAAACTCCTTAGCTTTTAGTTCTCCAACTATACTCTTAGGAATTTGTCTTTAATTCAGCTGTCCATACTTCAGGTTGGCACATCATTACTGCATCAAAAAACATGCCTGTTAACTTATTACATCTTCATACCAATAACAGCCAGTCAGCAGTGGAGGAAGCACATTATACATTTATCCCCTCCATTGGGGGTGGGGGGGGATCCTTCTTGCTAGCACTTGGAAGAGGCACTTCCCTGGATTAACAGTATCAGAATTCCCCAGTGGCTATTGACCACTATGGCTGGGGAATCTTGATTGTGGCAGTTTTTAAAACATAATTTCCAGAGCTACAATTATTGACAGTTTTGAATGGTGATCGCCCAGTGCCAACTGGACACATGTGATACTCAGAATTTGGAAAGGTCCTGTTTCCAAGTAATTTTCTCCTGTTATTTGGTAAAATGTTTTTAAAAATATGCATCTCCATTGCTCATTACGACGTTAAAAAGTAACTTGTGGTGCTCATCATTTCATTCCTGACATTTTCTGTACTTTTTACTGCTTAAAAAAAAACCTACCTTAGAACTGATAAGAGAACGGCACAAAATGTATTCATTATAGGTTATTATTTTACTCTAGAAGACCTCAGCTAAACTCGAGACCTTTGTAGGACAGTGTCAAAATCAGTTCCACACCAGTTTTAAAGATTACGTGAAATAAAATGGGACGCATCATCTTGGTGTGCAAAAAAGTATTATATAATTATTTTTCAAGAATAAATATGTCCAATCTGAAAATCAGCTGACCTCATTTTCTCTGGCAAGTTTGTCTCTAGAGGCAGAAGTAATCACATTTTAATGTCAACAACAATGGATTCTCAAAACTAGAAACGTTTTCAGCTTTGAGACATAAAATGCAGCAACTAGATTCCAAATCCATGTTGTTATACCATGTCAATGACAGAAGAGTGTTATTTTAAATTGTCATGTATTGTAAGCATTGTGTTTTCTATTGATTCAAGACCTGCATTAAGACACCATTTTTAAAAAGAAAAAAAACACCTTTCTTATGAAATATAATTACACAGATCAATGCACTGATGTCAATTTAAGGATTGTATATTCCTTATCTCGAACCTGAAATCTTAATTCTTTTTCTTTACAACCACTGCAAATCCTACACGAACCCATAATCAAAACTCAGTGGTCTTTCATTATTATGCTAAAATCACAGAAATTAAATTGTTCTGTTCTTCCTTCACTGTCTACATGTTTTCCAGGGAAACAAAGACACATAAATACAACCATCTCAAGACATGTTGCTGCAGAGAAAAAAAAATAAGATGGCTCCTCCTTTCCCAATTCTATATACAGAAGTAAACAGACTAGCAGCCTAATGTTACAGGAGAAGAGCCATCACTGCCTTGGAAGCTATCCAAATGGCTTAGGAGATAAGAAGCATGCCACAAGATACACAGAGATCTGCTTTCTATGAAAAGGGAATAGTAGGAATTGCCATCCATTTTAACACCTGAAAAGACAGCCATTGATGATGCTGCACACACTAGTGTATGGTGCCTGAAGCAATTGCCTCACACTGGGAAAGCCCTGGCTCCCACTCAAAATTTGAAGATCAAATAGAGCCTATGCTGTAGAATGGTACACATGTTGGACTTTCTGAACATAATGAAGACCTGAGGGTATGGAGAGTGAAGTGATCTAAACCAGTGAGTCCCAAACTTTGGATGTTTTGGATTTCAACTCCCAGAAGCTGTAGCCAGATTGGCCAACTGTCAGAAATTCTGCAAGATGATGTCCCAAATACTCAGAGGGCCAAAGTTTGGGAACCACTGGTCTAACATATATTAGATAAAAGACTCAGGAATTCATACAAATCCTCTGAAACACACCTGCCATTGCATAATATTTTCTTTCAGTTTTCATAGCCAGCCTTTCCTTTATTTGCTTCTTTTAACCTCGCCAGCTCCCTTTCCACTTTGTATCAGCGCTTACTGAGGGCTTGCTTTATTCTTCTTGGCAATGAGAAACAGTTTACTATACCCTAGTTTCAAAAGTGCTTACTATAGAGGAATGCATTCCAAGTTTTAACAGAGTAATTAACTTTAAAATCATACTGGAAAACAAGTTTGCATAATAAGGGAACATGAGAAGAAAGCACGTAATTGACAACAAGGCCAGGAAAGTAAATACTAACAAATATGCCATATATATGTGTACATACAATGATTATTTGTAGGAGTGCCACAGGTTACAGTCTCAAAAGAAATCACACATAGGAGCATTCATTAGAGTACATGGACTAAACTCTCTTAAAAAGAATATATCACAAACACTTCACACACCCCACTCTGAAATACACATTATGAAAAAATATTAACATGATTCCAAAACTCTTTCTACATGCATTCATACCTTGACTTTTTATAAACTAGTTTGATCAGCTAATTTGTCAGTAACAACCACATCCATTAGTCAGGGTTCATAAAACTGTATGAAGTCAGACTAATTTCTGCCCTCTGTCTGGGGGTGCTTCTTGACTCGTCCCTTCACCTGACTGCTCAGGTGAATGCGACGGTCAGGAGTACCTGTTATCAGCTTCGGCTGATTCGCCAGCTGCGCCCATATCTGGCCCAGAGGGACCTTGAAACTGTTGTACACGCTCTGGTAACTTCGAGATTGGATTTCTGCAACGCACTCTACATGGGGCAACCCTTATACCACACTCGGAAGCTGCAAGTAGTGCAGAATATGGCAGCACGGCTGGTCACTGGCGTTTCCAGGACCAGCCATATAACACCGGTGCTTAAAGATCTCCATTGGCTGCCTATTCGCTTCCGAGCTCAATATAAGGCGTTGGTTATCACCTATAAAGCCCTAAATGGCTTGGGCCCAGGATTCCTGAAGGACCGTCTCTCCCCGTACATTCCGCCTCGCACCCTCAGAACATCTGGGCAGCAACTCCTGAAGGTGCCTGGGGCAAGGTTGGCCGCTACGGCCAGAAGATCCTTTTCCATAGCTGCCCCAGCCCTTTGGAACACGCTGCCCATAGAGCTCCGCTCATCTACCACCCTGGCCCAATTTAGGAAGGGACTCAAAACCTTCCTATTTAATCAGGCATTCCCCGACTAAACATCCTATGGGCCTCCCTCCTCACTCGTGGCCGTGAGGTTGGGCTAAGGGGTTTTTATTGTTTTTATGATGAGATGTTGTTGTTTTTAATCTGTTTTATACTGTATTTGCTGCACTGAGGTGCATTTGTAAGCCGCCCTGATCTATTTGGAAGGGCGGGGTATAAATAAAATTTTATTATTATTATTATTATTTAAAATGGAGAACTCAGCATCCATAGCAAGTCAAGTTAAAAAGGTTGATTTATGAGCCATCCAATGTGGATTGATTTGCAAGACAAATTCTTATTTCGTATGCAAATCTGTACCTTAGTCAACTCTTTTACTACTCCTTGGAGAGGTAAAGGGATGTAGAAAACATGCCTATGGAAATTACAGGAGTGTGCTTTGAATAAGCAATGGGCCACTGAGGTCCCATCTATGGTGATGCTCTCTTCTGTACTTCAGCTACCCAGGTCCAATTTTTAATTGACAGCTATTATAAAAACAAAGGATTATTCCAGAAAATAGTAACACAGTACTAAGTATCGCTACTTGGTAAAGTTATTTTGGGGGCTACAGCTTCCATAATCTCCCAGCCAGCATGTATACTGTAAGTCGTGGTCCGAAAAAGTAACTTTCCTACTCTGATGAAAATTACACTATATAAGTAACATTCAATGTACACTCCAGAATATAAAACAATACAGAAAACAGAGAGCCTCCTTCTTTATTTATATTTTAATATATTCTATGGGCAATTTTTTGTTAACTCAATTTGTCAAATTCAAGCAGTAGAAACTGGGGAAATCTACTTGGTTAACAATTTAAAATGAAACAAACTAATTCATGCTGCTTAGACTAATAGGTGAATTAGAGTGCAGTTATCTTTCAGACTATGCACTTCTCTGTATTTTGCACTCTAGTTCTTACTCATGAACTGATCGAAAACACTGTTTTGAGAGAACACGCTCTTTAAAATGTGCATTTTATGGGGAAATGCACTTAGCAAAGTATGGGGGAAATGTATGCAAAATGAATACGGAGGAATGCTTACAGAAACATGTATTTTATGGAAAATGAATTTTAAAAGCATATTTTAAGAGAAAAAGTGATTAAGGACCAAAACACACTGCTGAAATAATCTAGTTTGAGACCACTTTAACTGCCCTGGCTCAGTGCTAGGGAATCCTGGGAATTGTAGTTGATTGTAGCACTAGAGCTCTCTGACAGAGAAGGCTAAATGTCTCACAAAACGACAGTTCCTAGAATTCCCTAGAGCCAGGGCAGTTAAAGCGGTCTCAAACTGGGTTATTTCTGTAGTGTGTTTTGGACCTAATTAAGTTTTAAAGTTAAATTAAACTCACAAATTGAACATTAATTCTGATGTGTTCAATAAAAAACAGGTTCAACTGGACATGTGACTGAACACATACAACATGGAAATGGATCAAAAATAGACTCATCCATCTATTTTGACTTTAGATTGAAGATATTATTAAAGAAAGTATGATTATAAAATGACTACACTCTATTCCAAGAAAAAAAAGGTCAGAGACTTAGCTATTCCAGTTATTCACTCATGGCAACTAAAGGCTACAGCAGCTGTAGAATATTCAAATCACCACACTCACACCCCCAAAATGACATACTTACCAACTTTCTGGTAGTAAATATAGTCATTATTTAAAAATAAACAAAAAGCTATTTATTGACGAGGTAATCAGAATAATTTTATAAACATTGTTGTTGTTAACTGCCCTTAAGTCGACCACGACTCATAGCAACCCTGTGAATGAGACATCTCCAAGACCCACTGTCTTCCACTGCTCTGCTCAGGTCCTATAGACTCAGGTCCATGACGTCCATGATTGAATCTATCCCCCTTCCTTAGGATTATCATATTTTCTAGTAAATCATAACTTCCCATGATGTGGCCAAATTACAACAGCCTCAGTTTAGTCATCCTGACATCCAGAGTTCATACTTAATCTGTTGAAGGACCCCTTTCCTTCTTCTTCTTTTTGCTTCAAACATATCCCAAAAGCCCTTTTTATTGTTTTAAACCTCTCTAGTAAGCCTGAGCTCGTTGTGCACTTTAGCTTTTCTGACTTTACACCTACTCGTGTTCGCTATTTGTTTGAATCCATCTTTGTTGATTTCCCCCTTTTCCCATTTATTATAAATAATAATAAATAATAAAATTTTTATTTATATGCCGCCCTTCCTCCGATCAGGGCGGCTCACAACATAATTAAAATACAAACAATTCCAATAAAAACATATTTAAAAACAAACCAACAGTAAAGCCCCAAAGCCCAACCTCTTGGCCACGAAAGAGAGGAGGGAGGCCCACAGGATATTTACTCGGGGAATGCCTGTTGGAATAGGAAGGTTTTGAGGTCCTTCCTAAATTGGGCCAGGGTGGTGGACGAGCGGAGCTCTGTGGGCAGCGCATTCCAAAGGGCTGGGGCAGCTATGGAGAACGACCTCCGAGTGGTGGAGGCCAACCTAGCCCCAGGCACCTTCAGTAGCTGCTGCCCAGACGTTCTGAGAGTGCGAGGCGGAATGTACGGGGAGAGGCGGTCCTTCAGGTATCCTGGGCCCAAGCCATTTAGGGCTTTATAGGTAATTACCAACACCTTATATTGAGCTCGGAAGCGAATGGGCAGCCAATGAAGATCTTTTAAAACTGGTGTTATATGGCTGGTCCTGGACGCACCAGTGACCAGCCGGGCTGCCATATTTTGCACCATTTGCAGCTTCCGAGTTTGGTATAAGGGTTGCCCCATGTAGAGTACGTTGCAGAAATCCAGTCTCGAAGGTACCAGAGCATGTACAACAGTTTCTAGGTCCCTCTGGGCCAGGTATGGGCGCAGCTGGCGAATCAGCCGAAGCTGATAACAAGTGCTCTTGACCGTCGCATTCACCTGAGCAGTCAGGTGAAGCGACGAGTCAAGAAGCACCCCCAGACTGCGCACGGAGTCCTTCACAGGGAGCGTGACCCCGTTCAGGACAGGTGGAACCACCGCCATTCCTGGACCAGGGGAACCTATCACTAGTACCTCCGTTTTCTCTGGATTCAATTTGAGTCGGTTTTCCCTCATCCAGCCCATGACTGACTCCAGACAGGCCACGAGAGGAGAGACGCCATCCCCAGTCACTGCATCAGTCGGAGACATAGAGAAAATAATTTGGGTGTCATCAGCGTACTGATAACCCCGCGCCCCATGTCTCCGGATGATCTCTCCCAGCGGTTTCATGTAAATGTTAAATAGCATGGGAGACAGAATGGCCCCTTGAGGGACCCCAGTTTTAAGGGGCCTCTCATCGGAGCACACGTCTCCCAGCTGCACCATCTGGGACCTCCCCGAGAGGTAGGAACGGAACCACTGGAGCGCAGTGCCCCCGATTCCCACCTCTGCGAGGCGCCCCAGAAGGATACCATGGTCTATGGTATCGAAAGCCGCTGAGATGTCCAAGAGCACCAACAGGGACACGCTTCCCCTGTCGATGCTCAGACGGAGATCATCGATCAAGGCGACCATGGCCGTCTCAACCCCGTAACCCGCCCGGAAGCCAGTTTGAAATGGGTCCAGATAATCCGTTTCATCCAAGACCGCCTGAAGCTGGATCGCAACCGCCCTCTCGATCACCTTTCCCAAAAATGGTAGCAGTGAAACAGGCCGATAATTATTATGTACCAGGGGGTCAAGGGAGGGCTTTTTTAGGATCGGTCTTACTATGGCCAATTTAAGATCCGATGGAAATAGCCCATCCCTTAAAGATGTATTAATTATCCGGCGTAACAAAGATGTTACCGCCGGCCCCCCCTGGGCCGCTAACCACGAGGGACAGGGATCAAGAGAGCAGGTCGTTTTCCGAACACTTCCGAGGATCTTGTCCACATCCTCGGTACTCACCAACTCAAACTGATCCAGTTTAACCTAGTCCACGGAGGCTCTGGACACTTCTACCCTAGGTTCTGCTAAAATGTCGGCGTTCAGACCTTCGCTTATACGAGAGGTTTTATCCGCAAAAAAGTCGTTAAACAAGTCACAGCAGGCCTTAGAAGGTTCAAGGATCTGGTTCAGGGCGGGAGGGAGCTGAGTTAGCTCCCTGACCACCCTGAACAACTCTGCCGGACGTGACTCAGCGGACGCAATACGAGCACCATAGAACGAATTCTTTGTTGCTCGTATTGCCTCTCCGTAGTCCTCTAACAGTTGGTCTAGGAGAGCCTTGTCGTCTAAGCAAAGGTGTTTCCGCCAACGGTACTCTAGCCGTCGCAGAACCCGCTTCCTCGCCCGGAGATCTTCCGTATACCAGGGCTTACGTTTGGAAGCAGGCCTGAGAGGGCGCTTGGGAGCGATCCTGTGTATAGCCCTGGAAAGGCCGGTATTCCAGATACCGGTGAGGGCATCAACAGAGTCGCCGTCATTTCCAACCGTGAGCCCCTCTAAGGCTTCTCGGAACCTCTCAGGTTCCATCAGCCTTCGAGGGTGGACCATCCTAACTGGTCCACCACCCCCGGGGGGGATCTGGGTAGAGGCCTTGATTTTCACCTCTACCAGGAAATGATCCGTCCATGACAGGGGGGAAACATTAACTATTTCCACCCACGGATTCTCCGCATCCGAAAAGAAGACCAAATCGAGAGTATTACCCGCACAATGCGTGGGACCCTGTATCAGCTGGGACAGGCCCATGGCCGCCATGGTCTCCATGAATTCCCGAGCCGCACCGGATGGAACATGGCTGGCCGTGAGGGAGATGTTGAAGTCACCCAGGACAAGAAGCCTGGGCGTCTCCAACATCAGCTCAGCGACCAGCTGTGTCAGCTCGTTAAGGGAGTCCGCTAATGCACAGGGTGGCCGATACACTAACAGAATCCCTAGACTGTCCCTAGCCTTTAGGGTCAGGTAAATACACTCGATATAGGAGGTCTGTCGGATGTGGTTCCTGGTGAGGGACACGGTGTTCCTATGTACCAAGGCCACACACACCCCGCCCACCTAACCTGCGCTGGTCCTTCACCGAGAACCCAGCAGGCAGGTTATTATACATGCCCCATTTAAAACTTAACTCCATTGAAAGTTCTTTAGTCGTCCTTCCTGGTTTCTTGAGACATTTCCCATTTTTCTTCCTCATTGGAACTGTTTGAAATTGTGCCTTCAGTATCTCCCTTTTGAGAAACTCCAATTGCTCCTAACTCCCTTCTCTTTTAATACTCTTGACGGGGATCACCCCCAGTATTTCTCTTAGTTTACTGAAATCAGCTTTCTTAATGTCTAGAATGCGTGTCTGACTGTGCCTGGCTTCTCCTTTCCAATATATAAAAATTTCAGGAGTACGTGATCACTCCCACCTAATGACCCACCACTTGCACCCCATTAACCAGGTATTCCCTGTTGGTTAGGATCAGATCCAAAATAGCTGATCCCTTTCTTGCCTCTTCCACCTTTTGAACAATGAAATTGTCTTCCAGGCAAGTGAGGAATTTGCTAGACCTTAAGGTTTTGGCTGAGTTTGACTTCAAGAAAATATCAGGATAGTTGAAGTCCCCCATCACTACTACATCTCTCCTTTCTCAGTGTGTAGTCATGTGTTCCAGAAAGACATCAACTAGTTCCCCAGTTTGACATGGGGGTCTGTAGTAGTCTCCCACAATAACACCCCTGTTGTTTCCCTCCCCTTTAATTTTTATGCAGACACTCTCCACCTGGCTTCCAGAATATAAGTCCTGGATCTCTTCACAGGTGTAAACATCTCTGACATATAATGCTATTCCTCCTCCTTTCTTGTTTGGTCTATTCTATTAATGCTTTTTATTGTTTTGAATTGGTATTGTTTTAAGTATGTTGTTTGCCACCTTGAGTCCCATTATTGTGGCAAAGCTGGGATATAAATGAAATGAAATAAATAAATAAATAAATAAATGTGTTCCACATATGATGCTAAAGGCAGAGGATCGTGCCTACCACTAAATGTATGGTGTATGAAATAACTTTGAGACCATTAACAGTCAGGAACAATTCAGACATTACCTGGCACAGTTCTAGCAATGTGAATAGTTGAAAGAGGTACCACCTGAAAACTGTATTTAGTAAAAGCATTAAGGAAAAGTCCATACACTGCTTTACAAATGTATTTTCAGCTGTCATTATCACATTGTTTTATGACACACAGTGGAAAGTGTTGCACAACTGTTTGAGAGGCTGTCAGAGGCCATTAATGTCTTCTTCTGTGCTGTTTGATATGCAATAGCCATTTTGCAGATGCATCCCATCACTTTGCATTTCAATCACTCAGTGATGAAAACGCATGTGGGAACTCAGGAGAGGACGTGGACCTTGGAAACAACTTCTTTGATTCAGCAGCTTAACAAAGAAGAATATACTGAGGGGCAAATGAAGCATGCAGCCCTGTGAAAGAGGACAGTGAGAGATCCCTGAAGGATGCAGGAAAAACAATGCAAGTAAGATACATTACATTAGAACAGACTGAAGATTTTTTTAAAAAAAGAGAAGTAATAAATACAGGGAAAAGACAATTTAAACCACTTTATTGTGCCAGTGGATTTCAAATTAGCTGTAACCATTATGGGAAAGATCTAGGTGCCATGGTAGACAGTTTAATGAGGAAAGTGAAATGTATTTTTTATCATTAAAATATTCTTCACAACTCTTATGGCAAGCTATCTCTCTCCAGCAAGACCAATGCTGTCCTCTGACATTGGCTAATGACATGGAAGTGGTAAAGGTGGTCAGCATATAGAAAGGAAGTCCTTTGAGAAAAACTGCAGGAGGTACATGTCACTCAGGAAAGAAGACTGGGAACAGACAGGACATGACAGCACTCTTCAAATGTCTGGAGGACTGCTGCATAGACGTTAGCAAAGATCTGGGACAAAATGCTGACGCTGATATACTCAAGCAACTCCTGTGTGCCTTCATGTGTTCTTCTAAGGTTATTGCAGAAGAAAGTATCTAATACCTCCTTTGTCCAATGACCCCTGGTCCAGGAATGGTGGTGGTTCCACCTGTCCTGAACGGGATCACGCTTCCTGTGAAGGACTCCGTGCGCAGTCTGGGGGTGCTTCTTGATTCGTCGCTCCACCTGACATCTCAGGTGAATGCGACGGTCAAGAACGCCTGTTATCAGCTTCGGCTTATTCGCCAGCTGCGCCCATACCTGGCCCAGAGGGACCTTGAAACGGTGGTACACGCTCTAGTAACCTCTAGATTGGATTTCTGCAATGCGCTCTACATGGGGCAACCCTTGTATCATACCCGGAAGCTACAGATGGTACAGAATATGGCAGCCAGGCTGGTCACTGGTACTTCCAGGACCAGCCATATTACACCTGTGCTCAAAGATTTGCATTGGCTGCCTATTCGCTTCCGGGCACAGTACAAGGTGTTGGTGATTACCTATAAAGCCCTACATGGCTTGGGCCCAGGATACCTGAAGGACCGCCTCTTCCCATACATTCCGCCCCGCACCCTCAGAACGTCTGGGCAGCAATTACTCAGGGTTCCAGGGGCCAAACTCTCCTCTACAACGAGGAGGACATATTCCATCGTCGCCCTGGCCCTTTGGAACATGCTGCCCACTGAGCTCCGCTTGGCCACCTCCCTGGCCCAGTTTAGAAGGGATTTAAAAACCCTTCTATTTCGAACTGCATTCCCCGAGGGAAGTTCCAGATGGCCTTCCTCCCTCCATTGTCGGCAAGACGGATGGCTGATCGGGGTTTTAAGTTGTTTTTAATTTTGTATCTATGTGTTTTATAATCTGTCTGTATTGTGTTTTATTGCTATGTTCACCGCCCTGATCAATGGAAGGGAGGCATATAAATTTTAAAAAAAAATTTTTTTTAATACAATTATCAGCTTCCAGCAAACACTCCCTATGGGCATTTAGTGGCTGCAACATGGAGAGCAGCCCAGGTAGCATCTGGCTGTATTTCTGCAGCCAGAGACACAAAGAAGACAGTGTCCTATCTTTAGTGTCTGGAGAAAGAGGCAGAAGGATGCTTGGCAGAAATGTATGTTCTCACAAACCAGTGCTGGAACTTTACTAATGCCTTTGATTCTCAAAGTGAAGGACTAGTTTTCATGGGCTTAAATATGGAGATTTGTGTTGAACCATAGGAAAAACTTACTGATGGTAAGAGCAGTCTGTCACTGGAACTATCTGTTTGGACAGTTGGTGGGTTCTCCCCCACTAGTGGTATCCAAGCAGAGGCTGGTCAGCCATCTCTTGGGAATGTTCTATCTCTGAATATCCTGATTTAAAGAAAGAGGCATCCAACATGGCATCCAACATGGCATCCAACAAGTATGGACAACTACACTGACTCTGACATTAATTCTTTGCCTTTATGAGCTTTTAAGGCTCACATAGAGTGACCAAAGTACCCTCCAAGATTTAAAAATCCACTTTTCACTTTTAAAAAGGAGGTTGTAGAAAGCCCTATGATTCATTTAAGGTGAACTGCTTCACCTGGAAACCTCAATCATGGATGATTCATCCTAATTTGGGGGGAAGAAAAAAAGTCAGTATGGTGAATCTTGAGGGATTGAGGAACTCACAAACAGCTGTGGGGGGGCAGATTTGACCACATGCACTCTGTCCATGCTGGCCCTTCGAGGACTCTTCCAGATTTCTGACCCTGCTGAGACCACAGGAAAGGCAAAAGTAGGACATACATTACTAACCCAAGTTTGCATTCATACATTAGGAACCATAACAATAACCATCTTGTTAACAAATTAATCAAAAATATTTAAACATTTCTGTGTAAAGAATTTTCTTAAAGTCCTTTTTTTCCATTTTAGGGTCTTTTAGTGCTATTGAGATTCTTCAGCAATCAACTGTGTGCAGCACTGTAGCTATGATATCACATGGCCTGTAATATAATGCTCTATTACCCACTGCAAGCCACAAAACCTGCCTCTGTTGAAAGACAAAACTGTAGTAACAGGGAAATTCTACCAGTTACACTTGCTCCCACATTCACATCTTGAGACCTTTCCATGGTGAAAATGAAGAAATCTGCAAATGTCAAATTCTTTCTTTTTTTGAAACATTTTTTCCTAAACTCACACTTGCAAAATGCAAAGGTTGCAGCTTCCCAGCGTGGAAGGGGCCATGTTGTCCTTGTCTTCCACAAGGGCATTAAAGAAAAAGAAATCTCAGGGAGGAAAAGAAGTGACACTGTTAATAGATAAGTACAGTATTAAAACTCCTGCCTGGATAGATACATTGACAGCTTTTATTGCTCCCACAATTTCTTTACATTCCATATATGAAGAGATCCTTAAATTTGAGTAAAATTTTTATCAAAACTGAACTTGAATTATATTCTCATACATTACTATAAACCTGGACAGCATGAGATACAATTACAACCTTACAGTAAGACCCTAAATAAAGTTATCCAGAAGTTTTTTACATGGAGTAAAGACCGGAAACTGAGAGTGGGAAGTAAACCCTACAAAAGAGAGTGAAAATTGCATTGTGTGGTAGTTTGAGCATTGGACCACAATTCTGGAGTTCAGGGTTTGATTTTCCCTCTGGACCATTGAAACCTTGGGTGATTCACACACACTTAGCCCCCAAAAAACCATGCTAGGGTTACTTTAAGGTTGCTATAAGTCAGAAATTACCTGTAGGCATACTACAACAACAACAACAGAAGTGCAGGATTGTTTTTGTTCTTTTTTACAACACAAAATGGTATTCAACAATCTGATGCCCTGTAAATGTTTAGGACTACAACTCCCATCATCTCTAGCCACCATGGCAACTGTGGTCCAAGACATCAGGAGAGCATCAGATTGGGGAAGAATGTTCTAGAAAGAGAAGGGAGTGGTTTATACATGGAATCAACATTATTATTGATTTGAAAGATAGGAGTGAGCCAAGAGTATTCAGTGCCTCAGTCCTAATTATTCTTGCAACATTTGAGTTTCTACAAAAAGGGCTTCCCTCCTCACCACAATGATATGAGAAGCTGAAAGGCTGGCAGTGCGCAAGTCCTCCCTACAATTTAAAATCTAAACTAAAAGGAAAATTTTTACTTTGGGGGAAAATTGGGGGAGGAATAATATCCTCATCCCCATTTTCCACAGCTATACATTGTCATATGCCTGTTTCCATGGCATCCTTGCCTCCTCCTTTTTTTTGGCTGGTGACAAAAAGTTCAGATTCCTCATCTTCGGACCAAATTCCAACATGGGAATGAAACCATATTGGAATAATTCAGCATCTGTTGCCCAGCAGCTGTTGTGTGCTTGCATACTTCCTCACCCAGCCTGATTCCTTTTCTACGTTTGTGAAACCTCTTGCCTCAGTTGCTGCTCCTTGGCTGTCATGGATGCACATGAAGCATCTTTGGCAAGAAAGCTCAGCTCGGCACTTTGATTACTTGTCCTCTCAAGTACTCCCATTTAAACGCTGGCCTGATGATGTAATCCCACCAGCTGATGACTATTTCTGATTTTTTAAAAATGTCCACTTTACTGAAATAAAAATAGCCTGTGATTTGTACACACAAACTTAAATGTAAAGAAAAAAGGAGGTTTTTTTTTTAAGAAATAACACTTCTGTGAGGGATGGACATTGTGGCAGGCCTGATTATGCTAGTGCTTTAGAAAATGGACGGAGAAATACAGGGAGTGAGAAATTTTGGAAAATGCATCAAGAAATATGGAGAATCAACAACCACATCAACTATTCTTTTCTTGAGCCATTCAGTGGCCCTGTGTGGAGTCCAGATCAACTCTTTTAAAGGACAAAAGCAGTGATTCTCTATCTCAAGTCCTCTCCCTCCATATTAGACTAGGGAGTTTATCACACGGGAGGAATTTCTTTTAATTTCAAATGAAAAGAAAGTGGAGCCAGAATGCATTCACGTGAATTCGCTAGTTCAGCGAATTTACGTTAATTTGAATTGTGTTCAAACTGACTTCCCATTGCCCAAAAATAGCTTGCCATTGCCCCAAATTGCATGTGATCACCTCTCACACAATAACGTGAAACCCCATGGTTGTGTTCTGACTGACTTCCCATTGCCCAAAATTGCGTGTGGTAGTCTATCATGCAATAACGTGAAACCCCATGATTGCTTTCAGATTGCCATTGGATTATACTTCCAACTTCCCTTGTCTGATAAACTCCTAGGTGACCCTCAGAAACTGTAACAGAGCAGAAATGCACAGTAAAGCATTCCTGCATGGTTTGCATCCAACCACCGCTTAGAAATCTCCAGTGAAGAAGAGTCCATGGCAATGAAGAAGAGCCCACTGTTCCAAGGCAATACGCTGAGTGTCCCTTCTTTCACTCCCACCACCATCACAGGCTTGCTTCGTGATGATATGAGAGAGCACCTTCTTGGTGGCTGCTCCCACCTCTGAAAACTCCCTTCCATGGGAGGCTAGGCTGGCCCCCTCCCTGCTTTCCTTTGTTCCACAAGCTAAGATATTTTTTATTATTTAAGCAGACGCTTAATATATAATCATGTCAGGGTGGTTGTTACATATACTGTGTGTTTTAGTTTCGCCTTTTCACTTTTGTATACTTATATATAACTTTATACTGTTTTTATATTATTTTAACTGTTTTAACTTTCTATTGTAAAGTTTTTTAATGGTTTTATCAGTGAGACGCCTAGGATCCCTTCTGGGAGAAAGCCGATTGTGGAGAAAAGATGAATTCACCTAGCAAAAACAGCAGACAATCACAAGTCAGCTGCCCTCAGCCAATAAGATGCTGGCAGGGAAAGATTTAAAGTTCTGTTGTGGCAGTTAGGGACTTCAGTTAGGGTTCTGTTGAGTCCAGTGAGTGGACATAGTTTTATGAGTTCCAGAGTGAACTGTTAGTTGGGGTTTGACTACAGACCCAGAAGGTTCTGTTAGGTCCAGAGAGGGACCTTAATATATTTGGAGTCTGAAAGAGAGAGACTCAATAAACCGAACTCTAAGGAATGGGTTTCAGTTTGTTGATATCCTGCGGGATTCAATAGCCTGAGTGGCAGTGCTAGCAATCAGTGCTGCTCTGATAGCCTTTAGGACTGAAGGGTGGGGTATAAATACCATAAATAAATAAAATAAAACAATTACGATTACAAGAATACAACTGTTACTAAGTAGCAAAGAAAGACTACAATAACAACTTCATATCATTGATACTTTGTATAGTTCTATTTTTTAAATAAACTTCTGTTATTGTTTCAAGAAACAAGTGGCCGGAGTTTTAAAACAGAAACACGCTACTAAACCTTACACAATATAAGTTGTACCCAAGATGGTTAATGAAAGGGGGCAGTGGTGGGATAAGAAGGCCCAGGGTGCTCTCAACCTAAAAGAACAGTGCTATGAAAAAGTTCGAGTGGTCATGACATACAAAATGAAATCAATAATAATAAAAATAATGTTATTTATAAACCCGTAATGATTAATCTCTCTAAAATGTTCATATTTTTGGTCCTGTAGTTATAGTGATAGCCTGATCAATCAAAATAGAACCAGTTTGTAACTGGAACTCATTCCTAACAGTACCATTAAGAGGCAATCAAAGGGGCTGCTGGAAATGTCTGACTGGTATTTGTTATTGTTATGTGTCTTCAAGTCGGCTTTGATTTAACACAACCTTTTATTGCTGTTGTGTGTCTTGAAGAAATGACTTGAAATTTCTGACCTATAGCAACCCTAAGGCAAAACGGTCATGGGATTTTCTTGGCAAGTTTCTTCAGAGAGGTTTTGTCATTTCCATCCTCTGAGGCTGAGAGAGTGTGACTTGCCCAAGGTCACCCAGTGGGTTTACATGGCTGAGCAGGGATTTGAGCTCTGGTCTCCAGAGTCATAGTCCAACATTCAAACCACTACATCATGCTGGCTCTCCAACCCTATCATATTGTTTTCTTGGCAAGATTTATTCAGAAAAGCTTGGCCTTTGCCTTTCTTTAAGGCCAAAGGACTGAGTGATACTGGTTTTATATCAACACAAATCCAAAATATAGTGGCACCTGTCCAAATGTTTTCTTTTCTTTTAGTATATGTTGCTCAGTCCAAATCCTTCTTTTATTTTAGTTAGTATATGTAGGATTTCTTCCAGAAAGAAGGGAGTACATTTTTGCTGCATATTGGTTCAATCAAAAAGAGGCTCTCACTCTTCCCAAAGCTTTGTTTCAGCATAAGGCATATTTTTCTGTTTAGTTTTTAAGGTTCTTCTACAACCTCAGAGAAAATTTCTTGATTCTTCAACCTTTGGGCTGATTTTAAGAATATATCAATACATATGCTGGATTAGATTGAGGAACTATGTTGTCCAATATTCTGTACACATAGTGGCCAAATATTTGTCTATGGAAAGCCCACTAACAGAACATGAGTACAACTACACCCTCCTTCCCACACCACCCAGAAATTGCTACATAAAGGCATATTCCTTCTTTTAGTGAAAGTGATACATGATCATCCTGGCTAATAGCTGAAGCGTGGAATTTAGTAGTAGAGAATTCTGCAGTTCAGCTTTGTTCTGTGTGCTTCATTTTATTTGTCCTGAATCTTGCACCATTCATTTTCAGAGAATGGCCCTGGATTCTAGGAGACACCTTATTTTGTACATCTTTATCTCATCTCCCCTTACTAAACAGCCCCAAAATGACAAGCTGTTCTCCAGTAAGGGCCAGCACTCTGGTCATTTTGGTTACCCTTTGTACACTTTTTCAACCTCTACAATCCTTTTTAAGTGATGTGATCATCATTGTACAAAATATTCTAAATGTGGCTACACCATTGATTAATACAAGGGTAATATGATGCTGACAGGTAACTTCTGATTCCTTTTCTAATTATGACAATCTTGAAATTTACCTCTTTCCACCCACAACAGTCACACACACTGGGTTGATATTTCGATAGAGATATCAACCATGATCCCCCCAGATCACATCCCATCAGTGTGTATGTGAAACTGTATGCATCACTTTATATTTGTTTTTGCTATATCATTTTAAAGACTATTCTCTATGTTTAGAGATATATTTTTAGAATTCTTTACAATCTGTTCTTGTTCTGACCACACTAAATAATTGATTTGTCATCAGTAAATGTGATCACGACATACACCTAACTCCAGGTTTTGCAACAGAAAATTCTATACACCTGAAGCATAGTAAATATATGTGTTTTGCATTACCTTCTGGGAGTAGTTTCCCTGCAATCTTGAATCTTCCAGTGTATCTCCAAAGCTTTTATTTTTTAAAGCAAAGGGGGCAGATGTGTTGGGAGACTTTATATGAATTTTTGCATTTGTTTATTAGAGACTTGTGTATTTCCCCTTTGCTTGCTTTATTAATTGCATTTTTGTTTACTCTGTAATATTTAATTAATATTTTTGCCACTGATAGCATAGCAATCAGATTGTTTCCTACTTGAGTCAGTGGTTGTTTTTGTTTGAATGCAATGCATTTTCTTTTTTCATTGTTCTGTGAAAATGTATCTGCAAGTAGACAGAAATAATGTTGTAATATCTGCCAATGTTGAAACACACATATGCACCTCTTAAAAACGGGTCAGAGACTCTGGTAGCCAGAGACTCTTGGGAGATGTAGGCCAACATGTGGGGACTCAAGCTTAGGAACTACTGTACAAGAGGAAAACACAGGGGCCATTCAGACTACGAAAAAAACCTGGTTTTCAAAGCGATTCTTGCACGTGAAGTTCATACACACCCCGAATCTCACACAAGCGAATCCGAGGCTTGCACACCTGTTCCGTGGTAAATGGCCCCTAGCGCGGCGTTTTTGAAATCGGCGCAAATACCGTTTCTTTTGGAAAACCCTGGGTTCTGGGAATGAGAACTTGGCACCGATCACGATCGAGGCAAATTGAGGGAGGGATTTAGGTCAGAGGGTGGGCAAAGGGCAAGGCATTTCCTCCCCTCATCGGAGGGGAGGGGAGAAGGAAAGAGCCCTGAGAAGAAGGGGGCAAGGGAAGGCATTCTTTACCGAAGGAGCCTCTTTTCCCTGCATCCCCTGCCCACAGCTCTCTGTCGCTGGGCATTCCTTCCCTTGCAGGAGGAAAAAGTTCAGGTCACGAACGGAGCTCACATCAGGCAACCCCCCCCTTTTTTTTTTTTTAGCAAATATGCACATTGTATTCCAGAGGCAGATAGAGCCAGGCTTGCAGTTTATATCCTTGGATCTCCTTGCTTACAGCAGAGGGGGAAGCTACAAATGTTGCAAAAGACCTCACTTACAATCAATGTTACATTTTTTAACAATTTTTTTTGAGCAAATATGTGCATGATTTGTCTTCTTGAGCAGATACAGCAAGGGAAGCAAAGGGAAAGCTACAAATGTTGCTTTTAAAAGCATAAAAAAATGCATGACAATTCCATCCTTTGCCTGGAACAGGGGCAGATCTGACCCAAATGCCCACAGGTTTATAAAAAATTGACCCTGTGCCTGGCTCTTTAAAAAAAAAGGAGGAGGGGGAGGACACTTTCTGATGCCCTTCAAAACGTCACCATGACGATCGCTTGATTGACAGCGGCCACCTCGCCAGCAGACACAGAATGTATTTGATTTAAAATTTGTAGTGGGCACTTGCTAACGGAGTGATTCGGAGGAGGGGCATCCGAATCAGCCCAGTTCCTTCCAGGTCTTTTATGCCAGTATGAATGAGGCCACAGAAAATTTTTGATTGCAAAGTTCAAGTAATAATGTAATCTGGATTCTCCACCAAGACAAAGGCCCTGTACAGACAGGCCAAAATAAAGCTGCTTTGGGTCACTTTGGAAGAATGCTATTTAAATAATGCATGTGTCCTAAGAGTCTGGAAGCAGCGCCAAAGCCATGCTCCAGCTGGAGCATGGCTTTGGCATGGCTTCCAGACTCTTAGGAGGCATGCATCATTTAAACAGCATACCTCCAAAGTTACCCGAAGCAGCTTTATTTTGGCCTGTCTATATAGGCCCTGAGTAAACAAAGGGTGACACTTTCACAGAAAAGGTTTGAGCCACAGTTGTGAAGTGTCTGATATTAATAGTCTGCATTTCCATCTGCCTGCTTTTGGGGGGGGGGGTGGCACATGCACACACAGAATATTCATCAACTGCATTAAAAAGAGTGCACCAACAACTAGAGAGGGAAGCATATGAGGATTTGGACTGAGCAACATTAATTTTAATAACACATTCATTTATGGTTTAAACATGGAAGCAGATTAGCTTGCCAGTAACTTGACATTTTGTGGATTTCAGGACAATTTCAATGGACCTTCCTGTTTATCTAATGCATGCAGCAAGAATATAATCTGTAATGAACTGCATAAAGCCTGTGTGGTTAACGATAAGGAGCAGGGGCCATTTTATAAATGTATAAGTAACATCCCCTCTCCTTTAGACAGATAGGTTATCAAGAATCATTTGTCACGCTAAGCCAGGTGACTCTGCAATCAATGACTATAGCTCCATCAGACTCAGACGACCTTATAAGCAGCAAATATAAGCAGTGAATTACGAGCTACAGAGCCAGGCATCGATTGTGCTTCTTGCTTATTTATGTCCCAGAGCTATATTGTGACAAAGTGCCTCTAATTTTATACCATAAATCTTTAATATTTCTATTTACAGTGTGTTGTAGAAAATATAATTTTAGAGCTTAATGATGCTTTCTAGCTACACATCAGCTAAGCGTATTTTTTCAGATACTGCCTTTTGTGTTTTTGTTTGGGGTAAATAATGGTCATGGCTGGAGTCTCAGTTAAGGGCTTGGGTCAACACAAAAATAAAACAAGAATCCTGCCTATGGAAGATTTTTCTTTTTATATTCTGCTGTACAGTCAGTAAGCATTTTTAATGTAATTAGTGTCTGACCTCAAGCAGAGCATGTTCTGCATATGATTTTCTTTTCATACCAATGCCTCTACTCCCTCGGGAACTATGTACTTACACAGCCTAATCATTACCAATGTGTTTGGGGTTATTAAACATGCCTCCTTACCACCTAAGGCAGCAGTCCTAAGCAGACTCACTTAGAAGTAAACCCAATTAAAATCAATGGAATTTATTGTTAAGCGAATATGGCTAGGACCTGACTGTACGTTTGTGATACAGTCACCTTGTGCATGATGGCTTGTTCAAGCACAGAACAAACAGCAGTCACTTTTAAACTAGACATCATAGCACTTTTGATGATGGGCACAAGATACAATGGTACCCAAAATAGAGTAGAAAATGGTATATGTTTAGACATACACTACAAAATCAAGATGCATGGTATCCTCACCCAGTTAAATTTTTTTGGCATCCATGGTAGAAAATTGCACAATGTCCTCTCCCCTCACGCACAATCTTTCTGGCATAAAAACAGATTAATAAAAAATAATAATACATTATTATTTTAAAAACCACTGCTCTTTTAATGCGACACAAACAAAAAAAAAACCCTAATGTTAGGGGCCAATACTGATCATCCCCAAAGGTGTTCCTAGCAATTCCCCCTGCTTTGCATAAATATGTGCACTGGAACAGGTTATAAACATATAAGTGGGCATTAATGATACAGCAATTTATAATCAGCAATAACAGTTCTTATATGTAGTCTGTATAACAAGCAAGCCCACAGTTAAACTGTTAGTGGATAATGTGATTTTAGTCTGCAAATGAAGAATTAAATAAATAAATGCTCCCTCAAATAAAATCTCATTGTACATAAAAAGTTAAGTGTCTAGAAGGGTTCCAGATAGGCTAGTTTTCTTCATTAATTTGTAGGTAGTGAAAGTATAATAATAATATAGGTCTAGAAGCACTCACCGGAAATAAAGTTGGCAACCTGAATTGGGTCACATTATCCATAGCTGAATAATTTGCGTGGATGATTATGCACAGTAGTGAAAGGTTGCACTTGATGCACATTTCTCTTTCCCAACAAACTTATTCACTTCCATCTGCAAGAGAGTTCTCACACAAACTACAAACTACAAATGTGAACTGCCAACTGCCGTGCATGTATTTTTTTTAAAGAAGCTCATAATCACATATTCATTGGTTCAGGTGACATCCTTTTGTCTTCAAGAGATTTTGAAATGAGTATAATTTTTAAGAACTGGATGCACCCTTACACATCAGGCTTCTGAGAGGTATTAACATTCATGTTAACTGCATTTCACCACTTAAAGTTTAAAAGGGCCTTTTCACGACCTGTTAATGCATAAGGTCATCTATTCATGAAACCATGATGCTCTGTTAGGTAACTTATTATTATTATTATTATTATTATTATTATTATTATTATTATTTTCTTCACCCACTCTGTTAAATTAAAAATTCAAATGGATTTGAAACAAAAGGAGGCAAATAGTTTACTATGTGCCTCCAAAAAACAGAAACCTGGAGGATGGAAATTCTTTTCCTCACCTCATTCTGTCTGGAAAGCAAAAAAGAAAGAGGAAAATAGGGGTGGAAAGTGAGTGGGAGAGAAACAAGAACTGAAGAGTAGATTTTGAAATGCCCATATATAGCTATGAAGAAATGGGAATCAGCAATCTGTGCAGTAGTACAAAATATTGCATCAGAAAAAATAATCACAAAATTAAGTGCTGATCTACACAAGACCCAATATTACTGCAGTCAATTAGACAGCATGAGCTTTTTTTCCCTGAAGAGAAATTGGAACGCTGTGCATTTTACATGAAGAAAGATGCAGGGTTTCCTTTCTCTCAGTTTATTTGAATGTCAGAGCTAGAACCCTGCACTGCTATTATGTTGACTCTCCTTGGCAGCTGGAAACCTTTCTTAGCCTACATCCCTTAGTTGCCTATTATTCCTAATTAGATTGCTCCCAAATGTTATAGTCTTGACTCAGACTGGTGGAAAGTACTCTATAACACTAACCCCCTTTGCTAGATTTGGGCCACTTCTACACCAATGAAAAAAATCAGCCTCAGCCTTTTTCTGGCCTGCAGAGAACCCACAGAAATTCCCTTAAGTCCACACACTTGCAACACTTTGAAGTGACACCGGCACAACTGGTCACACATTTCCCCCTCTTCCCCCTCTATTTCTCTTTTATTTATGAACATGTGCAGATATGAGATCAATGGTGAAGTGTTAGAGCAGGCTATCCCCTCACTCTTGCTCCCACCCTGCCATTGAATGAGGAAAGTAATCTGAGGAAAGAGGGTATGTGGATACAGCAATCAAAGGAAAAGGGAGTGTAAGTTTCTTACTCCTAATGCTTATCACTCAGCATTTTAAACCAGCTCCAACCTTCCAGACTGGAGTTGGAATGCAGAATGGAGGCAGAGATTATCACACACTAAATCACCACCGAATCTCTGGCCACCATCAGCCCAGGTCCAAGCCACACTCCGCCAGTTCTTTTTAGAAGTCGGAAAGCAGAAGTCCATTTCTGCCAAAGGTAATATGTTTTGGGAGCAGTGGTGTGACCCTTCTTCACGGTGCCTCCTGGTGTGGCCAGCACGCCCCTGGAGTTATGGCAGTTAAAGTCATTCCAACCTGGATTATTTCTATAGTATGGATGCCTTCATCCCTCCTCTTCCTCCTCCTCTGCTTTACAAATTTTTTCTGTCCTGGAAAGGAAGAAAAAGGCAAGGAGGGTGCTTGGAGCCTCTGCCTGAGGGATAGAGAGTTGGTGGAGGAGAGCTATTTCCTTATAAAGTGTTAAAATATGAATATACTTGAATGTGTGCATGAAAATATGCACATGAAACAAATAAAATATTTTTATTCATATAATATGTCAAGCAGTGGGGTACAACATCTATAAGTAGATGTAAAAGGGGTCATAGGATAAACAGTTTGAGAACCACTTTTTTAAACTCGTTGCATATAATCCAGAGGACAACATCCACAGATAAAGGGGTTTTGTATACTCCATGTCCCTTTTTCTTTACTACTTTTCACCACCTTTCATCTTCACAGAGCTCAATACCAATCTTCAGCAGAAATAACTTTCCCAGGAATAAGGCTTCCACAAAATTTGGGATCCTTCATGGAACATCTAAAATTCCTAGCCAATTCTCTACTAACCATGTGTCAGGAAAAAGCCACATGGGATATATAGTCACAAGAAATATAATATGTATATGAATGTATTTGAAAGTAACATGACACAGCAAAAGTTATTGAATTGTCACACAGGTGTTTTAAGTAATGTAATTAGAGAGTCCTGAAAGCCAAGGACATATGAGACTATGACAAAGTGAAAGGGTGCAAATTGATATCACCTGAGAGTCATTGAGTGGACAGTAATGTATGATGCAATGTGTGGGCTAGATTGAGCCAAGTATGGTATGTCAATCATAATGTATGTACACGCCCAGGAGGTGGCAACTGTATAATGAATAGAGAGACAAATGTCTATATAAGCAATAATGTATGACAATACTTTTTGTGGGTATAGAGGAGTATAGTAGTGTGGGTATTGAGGAGTATAGTAGTGTGAGTTTTGTGAGTAGTGAATTGTTTTGTGCATAGTGTATATAGTAGAATAAAAGTAGATCTTTTATATAAGAAGACTACTGTGTTGACTGGTGTCTTGAGAGCAGAACAAGAACCAGCAGACTGCAGAGAAGATTGGAAGACATCTTCAGCCAATTCTCAGAGCTACTGGTCAAACTGGTTGTTCTTCCGCTGACCAGGGTGGTGAGAGTGAAAGCCAGGAGAAGAGCAGCAACTCCCATCATCCCTAACACCATGGACATCATCACCATGTTTATTTGAGTAGCACTTTTCAATAGCAAAGCCATGTTCAAAATGACTTATGGTAACATCAAAGCTTTTAAAAAAAGATATTCCATGATACAAAAGTAAAAAATGAAATAATTCTATAAAAATTACAACTTTAGACTTCCCTAATAATAGAATAAGCTAAATTGCTTACAGAGATAAACATACACTAAGTTTAAACAACCCACTAATAATTCACAGTAAGGTCAAGTTTTTTAAAAAGGAACACTAAAAGAAAGAGAGCAAAAGCAAAAAATAAATCCTAATAGCAGCTTTTATAGCTGGAGTCCATCATAATTATTGGGAAAATGTAGGAAGCATTTTTTGTGTACCTAAAAATAAACATTTAAGCAGCTGAATGATTAGTACTGATAGTGTACAGAAGTGACAGAATTAAGTAATGCCTCCACAGAGGACATTTGCTCTGAGAAAGGAACTGGTTTCTATTTTTAAAAATAGATACAGTATGAGGGCCAGTTGTCTCTGAAAAGGAGCAGTATGACACAACTTTAGCTGCTATAGGTCCATCTCATGGAATCCTGGAGTTTATGGTTTTACAAAGTCTTTAGGTTTCTCTGCCAAAGGGTGCTGGTGCCTCACAAACTTACAGCCCCCAGGATTCTGTAGGATGGATGACAGATAAAAGTAGTGTCAAGCTACATTATTATTACAGTGCTACATTTGAAAAAAAAAATCAATTAGGACACATGGAGAAGGATAGACCATTGAGTTCAAATGGATATACTCCTAGGTAAGCAGATGTGGGATGGATTGCACTCTAAAAGACAAAATATGTCTGGATGAGGATTTTACTCCCACTCTATTCTCTTTTCCCTTCCTCCCACTCCGCACACGTATACAAGAACTAACTTTCTGTCCGCAACACAGATGAAATGGAAAATGCTGTTATCCAAGCAAGGAAGAAAAGACGTGAAGCAATAGCAACGAAGCAAAATTTCTCTCTCCTTCCCACATCAGAAACACTGTACAGATAGATATGTGAGCATACAGGCTTAGGAGTCAGGGATTACACACAAGGAGGACTGTGTTGTTCCAGCAACTGAAAGATAAAAAATGAACAATTTTGTAGCACAGGTCTTCCATGTGTCTTTGAAAAGCAGCTGCAAGCTTCGAAAATCAGCTCAAGGCTTCTTGTTTCTTTAAAAGCCTTCCTACCCTTGATGATACCTCTTCTTCCAATTGGTTCAATTAGTCCTTTGGAGCCTTTTATCTGCCTTCTTGCAACTCAATGTCCAAGAAAACAAAGAAATGGATCCTAGACAGATCTAGCCTGAACTCTCTCTGGGGCTGTTGTACTTTGGCCCATCATGAGAAGGCATGACTTATTAGAAAAGACTAAAATGCTAGAAAAGGTTGAAGGTATTAAAAAGAGAGGAAGACCAGATGGATAGACACAATCAGGGAGGTCATGGGCCTGAGTCTACAAGACCTGAGCAGAGCAATGGAGAATAGGGGATCTTGTTCAAGTTTCCAGTGTCTAGATGTCATGGACTTGGAGTTATGGTGGAGACAGACAAATATAGACACGCCTTTGTTGTACATATGTATGCCACATATATTAGGAAACTTACCTGTTGCTGCCCAAGTTGAACTTGAGGATCCTGCTTATGTTTTCAATGGAACCAAAGTCTGACTCGTAGCATGCACAATGCCTAAAATTGATGTCAAATCAAGCATCATGCAAAATGGGCCAAAACCAGCCGTTCTCACACACACAAAAAGCTAACGTTTGCTGATAGATGCACAAAATATTCAAGGTGTCAACCTAAGTGTAAATATCACATTTGGTCCACATTGATTCCTAAAAGTGCATTCTATAGTCTAAATAAGAAATGCTCTTCCAGGAAAATATCCAGAGTAGCTGGGATGGGGACAAAAAGACTTACTATTGTCTTCATTTTGTTCCTATTATAGAACACAGAAGGTTTGAAGGGGAAAACAACCCCAAAAGTATGTTCTGATTAGGTTAACATACATTTTCAGCAATGTCATACATTACACATTAGTGCATGAAAATTTAGAAGAAATGTATTTATGCGTAGAAGTTAAAGTGGTCTGATTCAGTGGACCAATGTCAGACAAAACAAGTAGTCAGACACCTAAGGAGCTGGGGGTGTATAGTTGCTTGACTGTTGGAGACCGTGGGTTCAATTCCCAACTCAACCATGAAACCCAGCGGATGACCTTGTCCAAGTCACATGCTCCCAACCTCAGGGGAAGGCAATGCCAAACCTCCTCTGAACAAAATGTGCCAAAAAAACCCCAATGATAGTGTCACCTTAGGGTTGTCATAAGTCAGAAACAACTTGACGGTACACAATACACACACACACAAGAATCTTAGGGAGAATCAAGATTCCTTTTTTAACAGGATGTGGGGTTCATAAATCCATTTTTTAAAAAAAGCTAATACCCAAGCTGACCCCAGATGAGTATGCTCAAATCCATATGTGAATTTAAATGTTAATGATACTCTCTTGTCATTAGGAAGATCAAATTCTGCTGAATCCAAATTTTCTAGCCCCAGATCTTTAAAGAACAAAACCTCAAAGTGGCTTAATAATAGGGCTGAAAGCATTAGCTAATTAACTGGAGTCATTAATTTAGTATTTCATTCATTGATTTAATGTGTAGATTGCAGATTAATTAAACTATGCTGCACAAGAAGAGACAAACCACCTTAACCCCAAGCAGTTAATTCTATCCGATATATTGTTAAGCTTTGTATGTTTCTAGACTCTTAAGTCTTATGGACTTGTATTGACAAAGTTCAGAGCTAAGTGGCTGAAAAACACAAGATCTAATTATCAGGTTGTGTGTCATAGGCAGTGTTGATGTTAATACCTTTAACAGATTGTGTGTCGTTGGCAATATTGATATTAGTATTCATCCACCAAAGTCATTTCTGATTTTGCTATGTTGATACTATAATAGCAAAGCAACAAATTACCTCAAAGTTATCTTTTCAAGTGAAAAAATCAGTTCAAATGTATGTATGCTTAACAAAAATCTGAAGGGAGTTTGACTGATCCACAGGGGGAGAAACCAAAAATCCAGAGTTGGGCAATTCTTTATTAGCACCAATTAAAATGTCACAAAATTGTGCATGCCTTTAAATTCTCTAGAAGTCTTAACTAGTATAGAATGGGGAAGAAATAGAAAAGCCCCAAAATTTAGGCCCAATAATGTGGTGATGAGGTCTTTGGCTAAATTCAGTCCTACGACAGAGATTGCCAACTGTGTGAATGAATGGTATGTATGCTGGAATGCATTCAGTCTCCGTATCTAAAAGCACAAACCCTGCCTGCCACTCAGAAATCTGTCCCTAATCTGCCCCTGCTCCCCATATATTCAGTTTCCTTCAGCAGCACAGAATAAAAGCACATTGGCAGCCTGGCAAAACTAGAGATTAAATTTTAGTTGATGCACTATGTGAAAGAGTCATTTGAAGGAATTGCACTCTCAATGAAATCCCTTGGTCGGCATTTATTCTCCAAAACTGGTGTAATTTTAAAATTCAGATTTCTGAAATTACAACACTTCCTTCTTTATTTTATGGGTAATTATTACTGGGATATTGTCTGAAAAAGAAAGAAAGAACTAGTGACAAGCCTATCAACAAAAATCAGTGTCGTTACCATACTAGCTAGAGGAGTGAAGGAAAGGCTGTTTTAAGTCTGCTACAGACAAACAAGATGTCTGATACATAGGGTTCAGCTATAAAGCATTTTTTCCTCACAGACTCCTAAGTGCCTGATGAAGAAGATCTTAGGGATATACATTGTTGTTCATCTCATTCATGTGAATGGGAAACTGCAAAGAAAATAATGACCTTCTCCACTACTACCATCTTCATCTACAAGACAGTGGGGGTATGTTCTGTCAGTCTTGGCGAGAGTGCTTGCGTTTCCAGGTAGAACCTTTGTAGAAAATGTACAAATTACAGCAATTTTGAAACCACAGTATGCTACCTAGTGCCTTTCTGCATGGAGTTTTTAAAATCAGAAGTGCTGGATAGCTCGTTTATTTGTTTTTTGTCTGTTTTTATTTAATCAGACAGACTGTGTGCTTGCTGTGAATGTGTGTGCTTTGCTTTACAATGGAAAAAAGCACTCATCTTAAGCAAATTGCCACTCCTCAAAAAACACAAGGTGTTTGTTTTCACTTTCTTGCACTGGAGATGAAAAATCTTATAGGGGTTAACAAGCTCTCAACAGGCTGACTCTGGCGGGTTACAAACGGCCCTCAAGGGGCCGTTTTCCCGCCGCCGCCATTTGCTGCGCAGGGAAGCCCCAGCTGCTAGACCGCGAGGCTTCCCCGCGCAGCAAAAAAGGAGCGGCGAAATGCCGCTCCTTTTTGAAACGCGGAAGTGGCGCCGCGAGGGGTGGAGTGCGCCCTCGCGACATCACTTCCGCCGCGACACGTCTGGACGCACAGCGTCCAGTACGTCAAAATGGCGGCGCCCATGTGGATGGGCACCGCAAAAAAGTACGCGCTCCGCGCGTACTGGGAGGAAGGGCCGTCAGGAAGGTAAGAACCTTCCTAACCCTAATACGGCCCTTCCTAACCCTAGTACGCGCGGAGCGCGTACTTTATGGCGGTTTATAACCCGCCTCTATATGTCAAGAGGACCTGCTTCGTCAAATAATTTAGCAAGATTTCTTTGCATCACTAGAAGATCCTTGCAAGGAATTTAGGCCTAAGTCCACTTGCTATGAGACCCACAGGAGTAAGTGCTGAATATGCCAAATTTTATGTCAGCCATTGATTTGATGGATCTACTCTAGTTGAAACTAACCATTGGATTTAGGGTAAGGTATATAAGGAAGGATTATCCATCCCCCCCCCCCTCCGGGGTTTCTAGGGCCAGGGAGAGAGGGAAAGAGGAGAGCACAACAGGCATACTTTGAAAATAGTTCCCATTAACACCACTATTAAACTACAAATTTAATAAATAGTTATGGAATACTGAACAAGACATATAAAAGATAATGAAGAGTTAAGACATATAGTAAGAGATAAGATAGCTGTATTAAGAAAACCATTTGTTGCTGCCTGTGAGAAGCAACTTTTCTACTTTGTAAGAGGGGGCAGAGAAAGGTTATGTCAAACCTCCCTGTCACAGAATAAAAATATGAATGTACACACACTGCTTCCTGCACAGTCATGTGTGAGATGGTTCTTACTAAATGTTTTATTAATGACAAGAATACCACCACTGAACCTGACCTAATGAAAGGCCCATGACTTGCTGACAGAAAGGATTTGCATTGCCTTGGATGCCTGCCTCCTTGAACCACAAATGCCTTTCTGTTGCTTAGAAATAACAAACAGAGCCCAGCCACATCCAAAGGAAGGATAACTAGATAACCAGTTTAACTATTCAAACTCTTTCAAACTCTTCAGAAATGAAGAACAAATTGCAGAAACCAATTTGGCAATGTTATAGAGGTCTTAGCATTCTGGACAGAACTGTGATTAGCCTGGTTAATATTGGTTGTGATTAATAATGGTTTGACCAGCAAGACTTTAGTGGCTTCCACTGTCAAAGTAAACCGTCTGAATTGTAGAATACAGCCAAAAAAGTTGGCATCGCAGTATTTCTTTACCGTTATAATGAACTGAATAATGAATTGATTTGTTCTCATAAGATAAGGAAACCTAGCTCTTCCTGTTGTCATGTTTCCTATCTAACTGCCCAGTGACAATATTTTATATTATATTTGTTTACCAACCTGGACAGTTCTTGTACTGGCTCTCCTGGCAAAGACTGCAACTTAGGGCTCATCTACATTTGGTAAATACTCTAAGCTGCGTCCATAGTACAGTGGTACCCCGGGATACGAATGCGCCGCCTTACGAAATTTCCGGGTTACGAAAAAAATCCATAGAAAAAAACTGTTCCGGGTTACGAAGGTTATTTCGGGTTACGAAAAAAAATTTGATGCTTTTCGGCGCTTTTTCGCACGAAATCGCGGCTTTTCCCCATTAGCGCCTATGGCTTTTTCGGCTTACGAAGGATTTCGTGTTACGAACGCGGCGGCGGAACGAATTATTTTCGTAACCCGGGGTACCACTGTATTCTGACTACAAATTCACACCCAATTTGCCCCTTACCTTAGTTTTTGGCTGTCTTCACCAGTGACAAGAAGCGGCTGCCTTCCCACATTGTCCCCATTCATTGCCTGGCACTGATGCTGAAATTAGAACAAGACACTCAGCCTCATCAATGCTGGTTTCCTTGTTCTGACCTTTGAGCAACGTATGCCAACAGGAGCAGCACGGCATGATGAACAGGGGCCATGAGTGAAAAGGCAGCTTCCTTTGTCACTGAAACACCTCTACTCAGAAAATGCAGAAAATGGTGAGTTATTTAAATGCAGGTTAGGGGGAAGAAGTCCCAAATCTGAACACAGTCCAGACCTGATTCACGGTTTTGACCCTGCATTGTGTAAACAGGATGTAGTGAGCCTGGGGGGAACGTGGGGTAAAAGACCTGTATAGACAAGGCCTAAACAGAATGCATCATAGACGCCAAGCAATATTTTTGGTCAGGAATGCACCAGGGCACCCCAATTGTAGGTCTGAAACGTCATGCTGTATGAGTAGTCCCTCAAGACACCAAAGGCAGGCCTACACCCAAACGCATATGCCCTTGTTCTACTTTCAAGATTCTTGGTCTAAGTAAGCAAAGTTCTAAGAAACTGAAGTTCTAAGTAAGCAAAACTTCCCATATGAACAAGCAAAGTTTAGGTTCTTGGTTTTCTGGCAATCACATTCAAGTGCTCTCTACATGGAGCTGCCATTTAAAAGTATCAAGTAAATTCAAAGGATTCAAAATACAGCTGCCAGCGTTCTGAACAGAAAAAAACTGTTTAAAGCAGATGCCTCTGCTATATTAATCTCAAGCTTTCATTTGTTTGTTTCCAATATTTCAAGTAGGCAGGCTAAAAATGCAGCCAGTATACTACTTTTCTGTCCAAACATTGTGTATCTGATGGTGGCACCTGGTGGGTTATGTCGGTGGAGCAGTTAATCCACTCTAGGTTCTAGTATAAACTTTTAGGGGGCTGTACAAAGAGCTGAAGCTGTTTCAAGGGTTATAGTCAGCACCTCCTTCAAAGTCTGCACTAAAAACACTAGAAGCAAGTTTACTACTCCTGCAATCAGTCTTCCATGCCACTAACACCAAAGAGAGCCAGTCCTTTCATCTAAACCACCAAAGCCTGTGCTATAATAAACT
Source organism: Sceloporus undulatus (assembly GCF_019175285.1). Taxonomy (NCBI): domain Eukaryota; kingdom Metazoa; phylum Chordata; class Lepidosauria; order Squamata; family Phrynosomatidae; genus Sceloporus; species Sceloporus undulatus. Next base: position 168,389,994 of record NC_056524.1, read on the forward strand.
TGTTGGTCTTTGAAGGGTTACAAACTCCATATTGTGGTTATTTATTTATTTATTTATTTATTTGGCAACCAAAATTCCACAGAAATATGTGCAAGCATCCTTGGATGGTGCAGGTTGGACTAGACATGGTCCTTTCCAGCTCTTATATTCTTAGAACATGTCCAAAGAAGGGCAGCCAAACTGGTAAAGGTCTGGAAACCATGGCCTATGAGGAGAGATTTAGGGAGCTGGGTATGTTTAGCCTGGAAAGAGATGGTTAAGAAGTGACATGACAGTCATATTTAAATATTTGAAGGGGTGTCATATTGAAGATGGAGCAAGCTTGATTTCTGCTGCTCCACAGAACAGAACCCAGAGCAATAGATTCTACAGGAAAAGAGATTCCCCGAAACATTAGGAAGAACTTCCTGACAGTAAGACATGTTTGATAGTGGAATATGCTCCCCTGGGGAGTGCTGGAGTCTCCTTCTTTGTAGATTTTAAAGAGAAGCTGGGTGGCCATCTGTCAGAGTGCTTTCTCTCTGTATTCTTGCATAACAGGGGGTTCGTTCTTGTGGTCACTTCCAACTTTATGAGTTTATGGCCTGTTACAGACTGCCAAAATAAAGCTGCTTTGGGTCTCTTTGGAGGTATGCTGTTTAAATGATGCATGGGTCCTAAGAATCCGGAAGCTGCACCAAAGCTGCACTCCAGTGCTTAGGAATGGAGTATGGCTTTGGCGCAACCTCCAGACTCTTAGGACCCATGCATCATTTAAATAGCATACCTTCAAAGAGACCCGAAGCAGCTTTATTTTGGTAGTCTGCAACAGGCCTATGATTCTATAATTATTCTAAGACCCCACTCAGGTATCTTAGCCAGGTAAAGCTGTTCCAAAAAAAGCAGGCAGGGAAAGAACTGGGATGGCTTGACCTTAAAATCATGTCATCCGCATTATGTACTGAGGTGTTATGGAAGGAAGCATCTGGGGGCTTTCAAAGAGAGCTATTCAGGTACTAGGCTACATCCTGTACATGGAAGAAATAAGATATCAGGTAATAGGTTGCCCGAAAAAAACAAAAAGAAATAAAAGAGAGCCCCCTTCCCCAGCTTCTAAGTACCACTGCTCTTCTCCCTCAAAGAACTGCAGCCAGGTACTCCCAAGAAAACCTTGTGAGGCCTGAGGGCCACCATAATTCAGAAACAACTTGAAGACACACAACACAAATCCATCCAGCTCCATCAAGTCAAGATGATCTATCAGTTGCTGGGCTTCCCTCTCCCCTCCTCCCTTGACATCCCTTTTTCCTTGTGTGTCATGTATTATTTAGATTCTAACCCTAAGGGCAGGGACCCACACATCTGCAAGTCACTCTGGGAGCCTTTAGGTAGGGCTAAAGGTTGGAGTACAAATGCTTTAAACAAAACAAACAAGCAAGCAAACCTCGATTTCCCCCCCATTTTGATGGCAGCCCATTTTGGGCAGCCATCATTGATTGCCCATTTTGAAAATGTGAACGATCCCCTTCAAAACTCAAAATTATGCCTCTTAGAGCAAAGCTCTTTTGTAAACAGAGAGCAGAAAGTCTATAGGCTGTCATTCTCTAGATTGTCAAGGCTGGAAAAGATTTCAATAGACACCAAATCGGGTAACTTTACCTCCGGCTGACTAGGGTGAACCCTCAGAAAATGCAAGGCCAAGTGTCAGTTTTACGATACATTTTGTTTTAATTACCATGCAACAGGTTAAGAATTCTTTTGTTAGCTCCCAAGGCGTATTAAGACAGTTGACACTGACAGTTCATATGGGGGCAGGAATAACATGACCTCCACCTTGCCCTCTTTTTAAAAGAGTATCAGAACAAGAAGGCATTCCTTGCCTTTTCAGTTGCAATGTACTTATTTGCAGTAATTTTAGATAAAATCCAAGTGTAAGGAAAAGACCTTGTGAATATTTTAAAAAATTGTGGTAGATGTTTAGTCAGAGTACAGTTTTAGTATTTATTTTTCAGTGCTTGCTTATTACCATAATCAAGGATTTATTCTACCTTGGAGGGAAGGAAAATACTATTTTGTTGAAGGCTTCTTGGAAAAAAATAGTCTTCAGCAGACTAATATATTTTGGGTGCTGTCAAGTATACCAAATATGAATTACTGACTATTGTACTGAATCATCCTCTCTAGATCCATGAGCTTTGCATCGCCTTATATTATTCCAGTGCAGTCCTCAAGTAAGTATCCGATTAATGCTGAAATTGCTGGCTCAGAACCATTTAATGAAGAAAAGGTCTTAAGAAAGAAAAAATCTTTAGTTTTCTTTCTCCAGTTCTTCACTAGCATTTGTAAATTTTAAATTTCACTTCTGTTCGGAGGAGCATATATTTTAACTTCTACAGTGACAGTATAACTTGTTTAAATTATTTCTTCTACATTCTGCAATTAAAATATTATCTTAATTATTAAGATTTACCAGAACCTGGATGTAATTGGTTATAAATAACTAGCTACAAACTAGTATTTGTATCCTATTTCACTCTGATTCCACTCCAGTTAGGTAACTGGGTAATATATCTGAGATTTGAATACTATCTAAAGACACAGAGTTCATGCTAAAATAAATCTTAGTGTTCTTTTTTCTTTAATAATAGTTATATATAAAATCAATTTCTTTTTGCCATAGAAATAAAAAAAATACTAACTTACAATTCAGTTGTAACTTTATGAAGGATAATTTCCCTTCTGGTGCCATAAAATGGCAACTTTTATTTTGTTTTATTAATATTCACTAAATGGTAGAGGAAGCAGATTACATGAATCAAGTACTGGTTTGTGCCATGACCTTGCATCTTGATGTAGTTGTTGAGATGACACTGAGAAGGATAATGTAAATCACAAGCCAGAAGTTTACACATTCAGTGGGTAGTTCTTGTTTTTTAAGTAATTAAAAACAAACTATTTCAATTAACTCTGAGAAAGAGAAACTATCTATGGGAGAGGGAGCTTGAAATTATTACTACTTTCTAAAAATAACATTTTTAACACTTCATTGGACTTGAAAGCCTTGTGTATGATGCCAGAACATCTTTACTAAACCAAATGTTTGAAGGTTTATTACCAGTGTCAATAACACAAATATTCCCTGTATCATATTTCACAACAATGCAACTACACATATATCCAAAACTCAGATATTGCACTCCATCATGGATATGGGCCCATGAACCTTAATGATGCTATATGTGTTTTTGATTCTTTTTTTTTCTTTTTAAACTGAAATAGACTAACATATCATTTATACCGCAGAAGTAATGCAGTTTGACACCACTTTAACTGTCATGGCTCAATGGTACAGAATCTGGGACTTGTAATTTTGTGAGATATCTAGTCTTCTCTGTCAGAGAGCTTTGATAAAATCCCAAGATAGGAGGAAGCCATGATGGCTAAAGTAGTGTCAAACTGCATTAATTCTACAGTGTAGGAGCAGCCATAGTTACCTCTGAAAATTTCCAGGCCCTGAGATTAATCAAATTAAACAAAAAAGAATCAGTTTAGTTCATTGTTGCTACTCTTTGGTATCTGCTGAGGTTTGGTTCCAGGACCCCCTGTGGATACCAAATCCATGGATGCTCCAGTACCGTTATATACAATGGCATAGTAAGATGATGTCCTTTTTATACAATGGCTAAAACAAAGTTAGCTTTTTCAATTTATTTATTTATTTATCTATTTACCTATTTTTCGATGTTTTCAAGTCATGGATGCTGAATCTGTGGATGCAGAATCTATGGATACAGAGGGCTGACTGTATTAGAATGATTCATTACCTTACTTGTTACTAGTATGTTTCTTTTGAGTTACTTTTAAAAAAAAATACTAAATATGCAGACATTTTCCTAAAAGTAACCTTTGAGAAATAAAAAGTAATCATTGTTCATTACACTTTCAAAAGAGAAAAACTGATGATGTTACTAGGCATCCCGTTACTTTTCTAAAACGAATGAACTTGATAACACTGTTGGCCCAAAAGTGTGCTAATGTGATACTGCTAATGTTAGGGACCCAAATACTGCATTGTCCAGCACAGAATAAGAATTTTATCAGGAAAACTCAACTACAGCTTCACACTCACCACCACCAGGACTCATGGTTTTGCTAAACATCCATTTTACGGCTGCTGGAGAATGAGAGAGGGACAAAGAAGAATCTAAGTATGCCACATAGCCAGATGCAGACCAACAATATCTTCCACCAAGATCCACCAAGGTCTTGATGGTTGATGCCATTGATTTCCATCTCTGACTATGGAGCATAGTCAGGTGTTTCTCTGATCCCCCACACTCTCCGCCAGCCATGAAATGGCCTTTTAGGAAACAAAACCATGAGTCCTGGGGGCTTGGGTCATTGTGAAAAGGGTGGAAGATAATAACACCCTTCACAATAACCAAAACAATACACATGAAGGCAAAGGGAGGGCTCGTGCTTGTGCATGTCACTAACAGGATGCTGGTTATAATGTTTTACTTGGTTCAACACCATTATCAGTTGTAAAACACACACACACACACACATTCTGGTATATCCCGCATGACTTAATCATCCTGAATGGAAAAGCAGCTTCAGGTACTCCATCTGTGATTAAAATGAAGGTGAATATTTTAACATAGCCCAGTAATTTTAATACTGCTTAATGTAGCTGTTACTTTAGCCTCAGTTTTTGGTAATGTTTCACAGAGTTCATTTTTCCACCTTTTCTTTCCTGCAAAGCATATGAATTCCAGAGCTTCAGTCTTTGCAATGCCTCTCACAATGAGGATGTCATGGTAGTGATTCAGAAATCTCCGTCATTGAAGATAAAATAATTCAAGAAGAACTTACTCAAACATCTCTACTCTTCAATTGTATTTTAAAAACTTAATGTTCCAAAGTATGTCATGCTCAATGAGTGACTGTGACTCACCCACAAAAACATAATATTCCCTTTCTTTTTATGTGAAATTTAAGAATACCTAACAATTTTAAGTCATTGTCAAAATAATACATTGCTTCTAAGACTTTCTAATGTTAAGAAGAGACCTTTCTAGACCATCAATAAATTACTTGTCTAACCGTCTGTGAATCACCTTCATATTCAAAATAAATATCTTTAAAAGTCTTTATCACATATTCTAGAACTGAAAGCATTTTAAAGAATGCAAAGATTATCAATGACTCTGAAGTATATTTTCTCTTAACGGGTCTATCTAATACTTTAAATCTAAATGTAAGGTACTATTTCCTTATTTCATTTCAAATGAGTTGTATCAGTTATCCAGATTACATCTAACTTCATAAACTGAACAAAAGATATCCATTTTAAGAAACCTCTTTGTTTCTTTCACTCAGTTTTATATCTTCCATCATCTTAATCATTTTTCCAAAATTCCTTAACTGTCATTTTAATGCTAGTACTTGATTATTTCTCCACAAAGCAGGTATAATATTTTTGTTCACATTGCTTTCCTGAGATCATGAACTTTAAAGTAGAAGAATTCATCTAATTCCTCAGACCAAGATGAACACAAGTCAGATAATTCCCTTGCCTTGATATCTGCCTTACTAACAAGGCTGTCATCTTCTGACATGCAGATGGGGAAAGTAATATAAAACTGTGCCTTGAGGATGGTGCACCAAAATTCCTTTACCTTGCAGAGCTGACAAGTCAAGCAAGAACACACATACACAGACTAGTTGGCTGCTTAAGGTGTTTGACTGGGACTTGAGAAATCCAAATCAAATTCACATCCCTCCTAAACAAGTAATGAAACTCATTGGTCATCTATCCTTAGCTTGACCTACTTTTTTAATTTTACTTTAATTACATACATAGGGAAAAAAACAGATAAGCAATAAAAAGACCATTCTAATCTATAAAGGGGGAAATAAATAAATTTCCAGTCAAAACTGATATTTTCTCAACATTCTTTTCATGGCTCTACAAAGGAAAAAAAACCACATACACACACACACAACTATATTTATTAGTTGTTAATCCGTCAAATCTTCCCACAAATTTACATGAGAGGTTGGTATACTGAATTATCTGTATTGTTATTAGTCTAAGAGAAAATAGATGCCAAACTGTGTAAAGCTTTTCATTGTGTCCATCGTCATTTCTTAAGGAAAGTACACATGAAGTGAGTTTTCCCATAAGTGCAATGGGCCATAATTTGTCCTTCCATTGTAAATTTGACATTGTATTTTTTTAACTCTCCAGTTTTATGCAGTAATTAATGTTTCTGTTGAAAAACAAAAACTAGTAATGTCTTTATGTAACAGAGCTTTGTGAGAATCTGTATATAGGGGGAAATAGCCCAAAGAGAAATTCTGTAAATGGATTGGTGATCATCTCTATTTCAGCAAACACTTTTTACACCAAAACTGGAACACTCAAAGGCAGTGCTACTACATATGAATGTAAGAGCCTCTGTTTTCCTAGCCTGGCCTACCTCACAAGGTGGTTGTTGTGAAGTCCATTGGCAGCAAAGGAAAGCCAAGTATGCCATTTTATTGATGAAAAAGCCAAAATATAAGTGTAAAAAATAAATAAGCCACAACATAAATGCAATCAATAAATCAATTGATAAGCTCCGTGGAGATAACATCCATTTTGAGTGACCCAGTGATCTGTCACAGTGCCCCCCCCCCAAACTGGCATAGACAAAGTGAAGAGGAGAAATCCCAAAGCCATGTTTTTGAGAAACCTGAATTCTCTTTTTTGAAAGCTGATAAAGCCCTAGAGAAGATGCTGTTTTTAACACACATGTGCTTAAGAGTCTGCCAAGGGAAGAGTTCTGGGTTCTGTTCCTCATTCTTATCTATTTCATTCCAGTGCACTCTTTCTGCCCTGGAAAGGCTCCTAGAATGCCTCTGTATCAGAATAGACACTCCAGCTGGAATACTTCTATGCCCTGGAATGGTGCCCAAGTTCTCATAAGTGAGGCATGTTTTGCTCACATCAACTGAAGTGTGTTTTGCTCACATCATTTGTTTTGATGCGAGCAAAACATGTCTTAGTTATGAGAATATGAGCACCATTCCAGGGTACAGAAGGATCCCAGCTAAGTAAGCACTCCAGCAAAGTCTGTACAGTGTTTCCATTTGTAAGCAAAGACTAGATCTTAACAGCTGTGTTACCTTTAGGACTACTGGAAGCAGAATGTTGGGATAGGGGGAGACAGGAGGGGCTTCAATAAATCAGTAACAACTAATACCATTAAAAGATTATGGATATTTTAAACATACTCAAAATATATGCAGACTAGGGAAGGGACAAAAACAGATATCTCAGCCCCACCTCACAAAATAGCTGAGATCCTGTTGGACAGCATTACATGCAAGCATAGCTGGCAGTGACAGCAGTGGCATAGTGCCAGGGGTAAAATGACCATAGATTCCATGTGATGGGCAGAAGGCACATGAAATTGTCTCCTGCAGGCTCCTGAGCTGCTCGGGAGCTGGCACAGCAGCTCCTATGGCAACACAGATGGATTAATCTTCATTCCACCATCACCACTCATGCTGCACTAGCTTAATAGAACATTACCCCGCCATAAATCACAAATTCCATGTAAGCAAGCAATCTGAAAAGTTTCTTGTATGAAATGTAAGTGCAACCTCTTTTGACCATTGTTTTCTAACCTGGTGCTCTCTAGATTTTTGAACTATTTGCTCAATATCCCAATCATCCTGGTCAATGGACAGTCTGTCTATGGATAATGGAAGCTTCAATCTAGCATGTCAAAAGGGTGCCAAGTTTGGGAAGGTCAATTTAGAGGGTGGGAAACCCATTATTTCATAAAGCATTTTCAATTAGGACTGTGTATGGAGCCCCTGGTTCAATTCAGAGCCTGATTCTGTAGTTCAGAGCTGGGACCAGTTCTGTCCAGATCAAACAACCCAAATGAATCCAATCTAGACCCTGAATCCAAAAAGACATTCAGGAATTGAGATTACAAATCCTCACTCACTGACTTGTATTGGGAAGCCAAAAATGACTATAACTTCCCACCTACATCTACACAAAATTAAAGATGGTAAGAATCTTCGCAGTTCAGGACTTATTCTGCACAAAATCCACACATGGTTATTTTGCTCAGAAAACCTTTTCTGTGCAGGAAACAGCATTCCCTGCACATGAAATGATGTATCGTATGCACACAATGCTTTAATTTGTGGATTTATTCCACACAATTTTAGCATGTGGCTGATTTGCATAGAAACGTTTTTGCTTTAAGCGGTATACATTACCAGCAGGGACTTTTCTGCCTCTTTTCTGAACAAGAATGCTTGATGCTTCCTCTTCAGGTGCTGATCTGGAAATGCCCTCTCAATTTTACCACTGTTCTTTTTCTGCCCACAGTAAAGGGAGACATCAATTCCACTTCAGAGTGGCCCCCAAACAATGCTCTGTTGTTTCTGTGTTGAATCCAACCTACCTTCCACTAACAAGTAACAAAAACAAATACAAGCAAGTTGGGAAAGTGGAGATAACAAATTTTACTTCCTAAATGCAGACAGATTTATAAACAGACAAACTAACAAATAACAAGAAAGTGAACAGGAGAATTAATAGCTGGACTATTCAGTGGCTTAGTGGTTAAGACGCCAATTCTGATGAATAAACAATTGGAAAGTTGGCAGTTTGAGGCCAAAGTCCTGCCTGATGGGGTGAGCTCCTGTCACTAGTCCCAGCTTCTGCCAACCTAGCAGTTCGAAAGCATGCAAATACAAGTTGATAGATAGGTACCACTTCTCAGTGGGAAGATAACAGCATTTGGTGCAGTCATGCTGGCCACATGACGGCCAGAGCAGTGTTCAGACAACACTGGCTTTTCGGATTAAAAATGGAGATGAGCACCGCCCCCTACAGTCAGTTACGACTAGACATTCATATCAAGGGACAACTTTTACCTTTTCCTATTCAGTAATACAAAGAGAAATTAAAAAGATAAAGACTTAGGTCAGTTCAGATAACAATCAATAACTACCCACCCCTCATCATAGGTCTTTCATGATTTTCTACTAACACAGATAAAATTAGCAAACACACTAAGGACTTTATCACATGGGCCTAAGCTTCACCTCAATCTTTCTGCCATCATGGTATTTAAAGAGAATAGAAACATACCAGTTTTGCAAGCTTGTATCATCACACCTCTCAATAGTGCAATGGAGGCATTTGGCACTGATGGCACCAAAACACTCTCTTCTGTGTTCCCCATTAACCTTGCCCTCCTGCCCTATGCCCTATACAGCACACCTGTCTTTTTAATTTAATTTTTATTTGTAACACAATTCTGGAGTTTATGGGAACATGGAAATTAAAGAAAATAACAAGAACAACGAGAAAAAATGGGAGAATAGAAAGAAAACAGGCTGCATGTGAATAGCGAGGGGGAAGTTGGAGAGGAGGAGACTGACTTTATGTGACTACTCAATATTGGCATTTATAACACTTGTGGAGTAATGGTGTGACAGTGTGACTGTCCATTTATTGACAGGTTTTCCCATCAATGAAAAGACAGCCTCTAACAACACTTCAGAGGCACCACAGCAACGGGTTAGAAGCAACACTGTATGATAGGTATTGCCAAAGACGCTATTCTCTTGCTACAGTCTGCATGTGATCAAGTCCTAAGAGATGCTGACTGTTTCACTTCAACAGCCTCACATAATCTCTCCTCCTAAACACTGTGATTGGAGAGTTCTGGTGATATTTTTGCACCAGAACTGTCTATCATGAGCAAAGCATCTCCCTTCCTCCTCTTCTGTATCACACCACCTTGGCCTTTTTTCTAAGTCCACTGTTTAGCTTTTTCCTGCATATTTTTAATATCCAGATCTCTGAATCAGTCTAAAGTATCTGCTGGACCTGATCCCCTTCCCCACTGCCATTCCTTTCTCCTTTCATGTTGGTACAAATTGCTTTGTACTATCCTGATTTGATTTTGTTAATTGGGATTCAATTAAATTGTTATAACAGAAACGTAGAAAAAAATAGCAAAAGCATTAGCCAAAATCAATTTTAAAAACCAAAGGAACAAATATTGATTTATTCCCCGTGTTCCTGCTAACACTTGGCTAAAACCTCCTTCTCTACATTTTCTTGGCCAGAACCTACTTTCACCTGAGTTTACAGCCCTGTCTCCTGAGATCTACTAGTTATCCAAAGGGAAAAAAGACATTCAGCTGTGTTGTCATCTGCACTGCAGTAAGTTGATCCTAGCTCAGTTTTCAATATGGTCCTGGCCCTGGCCCTGTGACATAACACCTTTTTGTTTAAGGGGAAAACAAAATGGTGCTACAAAAATAAATGAGGTGGTGGTGGTAGAGGAGGAGGAGGAGGAAGGTCATAGAAGAATGACCAGAGTATAGCTAATGTTTACTGCTAAATAGTCCTTTGATATTTTCCAAAATATTTTCTAAGGTTTTCTAAGGGTTTATTTCTTTATGTTGTAAGAGTTTATATCCCACCATTTTCACTGACAGGGGACTAAAGGTGATCAACAGATACTATCAGCAGCAAAAACTATATTTAAAAACTTAAATTGTAAACCACAATGTTAATAAGAACAGTAGTTAAACATAAAGGTTTCAAAAATACCCCAAAGGTATTCAGACTTTTATCGAAACACATTCAAGAGTCAGGACATTTTGCCGAATCTGAGGTCCTTTTAACACCCTTCATCTTTTCCAGACCTAGATAAGGCTTCTTTTTCAAACAGGAAAAAACAACCATCCAATTGGGAAGAGGAGGGGAACAGGAGCACAGATCAGAGGGACTTTTGGGTGGCTTTCATGGAGTGCATGCTGTCCACACCCTGCACTTTCCCTACCCCTCCTTTAATTTAGAGTAACTAATGTATGTTGGCTGCTGTGATACGACATACCAATATATCCAGCTCCATATCTCAATCTGCATTCTACTGACATTCAATCTATGTGTTCACATTGTGTGTATATATCTGTGGTATTATTGTATATATTACCTTCTCATAGCAAACATGTTCTCTAATAAAGCAGTCTAGCTATAAGACAAGCAAAGATTAGATGAGCCCTTAAAGAGCTCTGGGAAGGCAGGCTTACATCTCTCAGTCTGAGTCCAAGGTCTCTCCTTAGTGTCACCCCATCCTGTATGTTTATTATGTTGGATTACCAACCCTATATGCCTATTGATTTATACATTACACATCTTGATTTATACATTATTTAAATTCTGCATTGTTGCTGTAGAATGTCTTTTGTTTTTACATAAAATAGCATCTGCTTTGGCATTCGGCTCAATTATGCTGATTTAAAGCAACATCTTAGGGTTAATGCAAATGAATCTTGGGTGTGTAGCAACTCCTGAAAATTTGATTGCTCGGTGGGTCCTGGCAATCAAATTTTAAGCACCTACAACACTCAGCTAGTCATTGTAATGAAAAATTACTGTAGAAATGCAATGTGTTCCCTAGTCACGTTACTATGTAAAGGTGTTTTTTGTTTGCTTTAAGCAGCCATTCCTCAGTGATCAGTGTTCATTTTTAAAAATTAAAGTCTGCATATATGCTTTTCTGCACAGTCTTGCTTCTTCAAAGACACAAGAAGTGACATGTGGTGGAGCAGACTCTCACTTATCAGAAGAATACTCCAGGCAGCATTCAAAATAGAAGTCTTGGGTAAATGGCATTCACTGAACTAGGCTACAATAAAGTGGAAATACTGGTACAAGAAACTTTGAGTTTTCTGAAACTGAGGTTTGAACAACTATGCAGGGGTCAAATGTTATGAACAGATCTTGGAAAGGTTGCTTTTTTATTAGAGTCCTAGAATCCCTCAGAAAGTATGTCTCTAGTAGTGATGTAAATTTATTTTCTTACTTTTTTCATCATTTTTTTGCTTAGAAAAAAGGTACCAAACAATGCAAAATCCTACAACATCTCTGTTTCCATAACAGGGAATGCTGGCAGTCGTGAAAACCCTTTTCCATAGAGGACTGGGAAATTATCCAATACAGTCATCCCTCAGTATACGCAGACTCGACATCTGCAGATTTAAGCATCTGTGAATGGCAAGCCCATGTTGTCCCCAATGGCAGGGCATGTACATGGCCACATTAGGGACAACTCATAGTGACAAATGCACATGGCCGCACCTCCATTAGGTCCCATGGTCCCTAATGCTGCCATGCTGCCACTGGGCACAACAGGGGCTGTCCCTAATGGCAGTGCGGCCACATGCATGCACCACCATTGGAGTTATGTTGTCTTTAATGATGGCACGGCTGTATGCATGTGTTGCCATTGGGGACAATGGAACTTTAGCATCCACATATTTTGGTATCGGGGGGGGGCAGAATGGATCTCCCACAGATACTAAGGGCTGGCTGTATTCTTTATATGCCTAATTTTGATATTATTAGTGAGATTGTATTTTCATTCATCGATGGAAGGCGTAAGTCATGCAAATAATATATCTATTTATATCTTCTAAACAACATTTTAAAATACAGAATTTTACATTTAAAAAGTTTACATTTTAAAATACTGATCATGTGCACCAAGAAGAGGAGGGACTAGCTACTGCCAAAAAGTTACTTCCTAGCTCTAGAAGATTCTGAATGATGCACTGTGCAGGTGCAGATAACCCCATTTGTGTGGGTCATAGAGCCCACGTAGAAGACCCTAATTGTGAAGACATAAACCTGTTGTCAGCCCCATCTTTGCTTGTAAACTGGTGGACCTGATGAACACTCAATATGTCCACACACTAATGAGTATACTTTGAAAAGTAAAGTTTCTTGAAAATGCAATGCAGGAGGGTGCCGCCCTGCTGCTTTCTAATTTCTGAGTATTTAAAACAACAACAACAAACCCTGAATGAGAGCTGCAATTTTGTGGCAATATCCATGAGAATACAGAGCAAGGACATTTTTATTCCTATAAAAGAAGAAAATTAGCTTGTTATCGCCATTTTACATTTAATTGGTTGTTTTGAATATGTATTGCTGTACTCTTGTTAGCTGTACGTTGCCTTGAGAAACCCTGATGGGCAGAAGGACTATCTACAAATACTTGTAATAGCCAAACAAATATGTAAGGAGAGGGGAAGAAAAGCTCACAAAATGGTGGCAACATAAAAGACCAGTTGCTTTGTTTTTCCATGACAGAGAACAACAGGTAGCTGAAATTCATTCAGCCACATTAATAATAAAAGCACTATTGTGACAATGGATGCCATTATATTCAGTACAAAATAAAGTGCATCCAAGTGTACAGTAGCTAACAGAAATGTTTCTCTGAAGATGTGTTTTTGGTTTGTATGCAAGAAATAACCAAAGTAAATATAAATAAAATAATTTCACATGCTCCCCTGTTTATTCCTGCCTTCTCTTACTTCAATGGTTAGTCCTAGGATGAATGTTAGATTGCAAGCCCTCTGAAATAGGTTCACATTATCTTCTACCATGCAGGGTCATCTATACAGAAACATTTGAAGAAGTGGTCTATAATCCACCCAAAACTTGTGGTGAAATAAATGGGTTAATTATAACGGTGCCATAAAATTACATCTTCCTTCCCTCTTTTTATGCATACTAAAGAAACTGTACAACTATTAGGAAATATTGGCGGGATACAAACCGCCATATAGTACGTATCCTATACGTACATGATGGCGGTGCCCCTTCTACATGGGCGCCGCCATCTTTATGTACTGGACGTGTTGCGGCGCCTATGACGTCGCGAATGCGCCGGCGGCGCTTCGTGATGTCATCAGTGCGCCGCAAGAAGAAGCTCCGAAATGGAGCTTCTTTTTTGCTCCGCGCGGGAGCCGCACGGTTTGGCTGCTGCGGCTCCCGCGCGGAGCAAACGGTGGCGGCGGGGAAGCACCGCAAAGCGGCAGTTTGTATCCTGCCATTATTACATTTGAGACACAATGGCGGATATGGCAAAGTAGAATGTAAATTAATAACAAATAAATATAACAACTTGTCAGTAGTGTGATTATTACATATAAATCACATAACATAATACCCAAGTCATACTTTGTAGTTGAGATGGAAGATATAATGGTATTTTACATCTATAGTAATTCACCATAGTAACAAATGCCATATTACTGGACCAGTAGATCTGACTTTGTTTATTTGGGGGGGGGGGGGCTCAGCATCAGTTTTCTAGACTTAGAAACCACAAGCAACTACCAAAAGCTATCGTATTTTTCAATGTCAATGTTTTGTTGAATTTTCTACGTAGGAAATTCTATTTTCTGTGCAAGTCAACAATGTGTAATTTTTATGCAGGCACCCCTCCCCCCAAATACCAAAAGCATTGAGAATTGAGAAACCCTGTTCAGAAAAATCCTAGACTAATGAGAATCTTTGCAGTTCAGGACTTATTCTGTGCAAAATTTGCATGTGGTTGTTTTGTGTAGAAAACAGTATTTTCTGCATGGAAGATAATATTTCAATGCAGAAATATCCACTTCTGTGCAGAAAATGCAGTTTTCTGCACAGAAAATGCTATAATCAGGAAAGAGTGCATAAAATTTACATATTGTTGACTTGCACAGAAAATAGAATTTCCTACGTAGAAAACTACTTTTTCTGTGCAAAAATTGATACTTCTACATTGTAATAGGATTTTCCATTCAGAAAATGCTGTTTCCTATGCAAAACAACCATGTACAAATTTCCCGCAGAATAAGTCCTGAACTGGAAATAGCCTTCAATAGCCTGCATGGTTTTCTAAGACTTTTTGCAGTAGGAAGAAAATTGATGAAACATCCCTAAAAATATTTGTGAAAACAGATACATAGGTTTTGCATTGACAGCTTGTACTCATAATAAAAGTATCACATCTCAGGATTGACTGCAATGGCTACTTAACAAAATTAGTTTCTTAACTGTATTTTTAGATAAGACTAACATAGTTCAACACAGATGTTATGTTTCCAGATAAAATGCTACTCTGAGTAATGGTATCTACTGACATTATCTGCCTTCTTTCTTTTTTTATTGTTACCAACTCTCCAATGGTTCACTGTAAAAATTCAATTCTGCATTTTTGGGCCTCTACATATTTTGAAAGATAACTCCCACAACCCCTTTAATCATGAGGACTAGGATTTCTTGGAGATCAAATCCAAAACAGTTGGAAATTCAGAGATCTTTCACCTCTAAACAAACAGTTCAGAAAACAGGATACGTATTATTTGGATCTTAAACTCAACCTGAACATATTGTTATTTTAAAAGTAACCAGATATTTCAGGAACATATTTAAAAGAGAAATAATTATGGATATTTCATTATTATTATTATTAATTTTTTTTAGAATAATAGTAGGCAAAAATAAAGTGGTTTACTATCTCTCCTTCTGTTGGCATATTGTTAACAGATCCTAAACCAAGAATGTGGAACCTGTGTGCTTTTAGATGTTTTTGGACTTCACCTCCCCTCTCAGTTTCGGTCAAAGCAGACAATTATCAGGCATGATGAAATCTGCAGTTCAGCAACATACAGAGAAACTTATGTTATCCCTCTCTTCTCTAAGGCCTTTCATATATAGATGCACACTGAGAATAAAAGCATGGGAGAGACAGGATTATTGTAGCAGCTTTGATTCTTCCTACATATATTCACTGAAATGTCTGAGTGCCCGCTACACTTAGCTGTACATGTCATAGTTCTGTACCTCAAGAATGAAATCTGTCACTGTCCTTGCACAGGTGCTTTCTATCTTTTTATGATATCTCACAATGTACAATGTTATCATTTGGAAGGGACGGAAAGCTTTTTCCTCCTAAATGTGTTGTTACTTTAGTTGAAAACTGTTGTGATCCTAACAACAGCTGATGGCATTGCCAGAGTAAAAAATGTGTAGACAGAACACACCCCAAAGTAGGCAGGTTATGGATGTAGTTACTAGCATTATTCTATGAACCCCAGAATGGGGGGCAATGGGGGCCCAAACCCTCCAGGATTACACTTGGGGGGGGGTGATGTCCCCAAAAAGAAATTGACCTCCAAGGCTTTGTGTAATTGCTAATCCTCAGGCATTATCAATCAGAAGTGTACTAAATGATCAATCACGAAGGCCCTGTTCAGACCAGCCATTAAGCCTGGCCTGGGGACGGAGTTGGGGCATGGAAGTAAGATGCAACAAACATATGAAAGGTACTTCTAAGTGAATGTAAGCATTTATATTTAAGGATGTTTCTCTGCCAATGAAGGTGAAAAGTAACTTCAGTTGGGCAAAATTAATAACACCCTGTC
Organism: Sceloporus undulatus; assembly: GCF_019175285.1. Classification (NCBI taxonomy): domain Eukaryota; kingdom Metazoa; phylum Chordata; class Lepidosauria; order Squamata; family Phrynosomatidae; genus Sceloporus; species Sceloporus undulatus. Next base: position 168,406,269 of record NC_056524.1, read on the forward strand.
TGCCAATGTAGAGTTCCCCAACTCGAAAAACAGATCCTGGGTCATCACATTAATCAATGCACAACAGCCAGAAGTCCTTTATGTAAAGTCACTCTTCTTCCCCAGTTTGTGCAAGATGGTCTCCATGAGCAATGTACTTGGTAAGCCAGTGAAAGAGACAGAAAATGTGGGATATCTCAATGCATTTTACACAACAAAGGTTGCTTTTCCATATATGCAACATAGAATTTTAAGAATGAAAATAGATTTTAAAAAAAAAGGTTTGACTAAACTAGATTATTATGGTACTGAACAGAATGAATGGATGATTATTCAGCTAGCTTTTACAGAAGCAGATAGATGAGAAGCATGCTGATAATAAAGGTAAGGACAAATTACTTACATTATTCATGTATTCGGAAAGGAGATCTTGAAGAGCCTGGCGAATAGCATTGCACTCAGTGATGATACGCTCACGGTGAAGATCACGTGTGCATGAAGAATCTGCTAATAAAGCAGCACCACTGATAATTCCTTCTAAACGCTTTTCTAGCGATGGTCTTATTTTCTCTTCATTCACAGTAAGAGGATCCAAGACAACCAAATGCTAGGAGAAAAGTTTAATATTAAATCATTTTTATTGAAGTTCTAACACATACACACAAAAAACATAAAACATACAAACACATCTACTGATGTACAGATTCATATATTTAAACATCCCCTCCTCCCCCTTATTAAAACATGCACTTCCCACTTCTCTCAGAATGCACCTTCATGTAACTTTCCTAAATACTCCTGCCACACTTTTTAGTTTGAACTATAAATCCTTATTATATATACAGAATCATAGAATCGTAGAGACTACAGGGGTCATCCAGTCCAACCCCCTGCCATGCAGGAAATCTCAATCAAAGCATCCCCAACAGATGGCCATCCAGCCTCTGCTTAAAGACCTCTAAGGAAGGAGACTCCACTACACTCCAAGGGAGTGTGTTCCACTGTCGAACAGCCCTTACTGTCAGGAAGTTCAGTTCTTCCTAATGTTGAGCTGGAATCTCTTTTCCTGGAACTTGCATCCATTGTTCCAGGTCCTGTTCTTTGGAGCAGCCAAAAACAAGCTTGCTCCCTCCTCAATATGGCATCCCTTCAATTATTTAAACAGGACTATCATATCACCTCTTCATCTTTTTTTCTTCAGGTTAAACATCCCCAGCTCCCTAAGTCGTTCTTCATAGGACATTGTTTCCAGACCCTTCACCATTTTAGTGGCCCTCCTTTGGACACGCTCCATTTTCTCAACATCCTTTTTGAATTGTGGTGCCCAGAACTGGACACATTATTCCAGGTGGAGCCTGACCAAAGCAGAGTACAGTGGCACTATTACTTCCCTTGATCTAGACACTATACTTTTATTGATGCAACCTAAATTGCATTGGCCTTTTTAGCTGCTGCATCGCATTGTTGACTCATGTTCAACTTGTGGTCTATTTGGACTCCTAGATCCCTTTCACATGTAGTCCCGTTCAGCCAAGTGTCCCCCATCCTATATCTGTGCATTTATTTTTCTGCCCTAAGTGCAGTACCTTACATTTCTCCGTGTTGAATTTCATTTTGTTAGCTTGTACATATAGATATAGATAGATAGATAGATAGATAGATAGATAGATAGATAGATAGATCCATCCATCCATCCATCCATCCATCCATCCATCCATTGGTAGGATCTAAACCCTATTATTAAGCTTCACTGCCTTCATTAACCAACATTACTTTTAAAAATATTAAATAATGTTAATCAAATCCTTCTAAACGCTTTTCTGGTGACTGCCTTATTTTTTCTTCATTCACAATAAGAGGATCCAAGGCAACCAGATTCTAGGAGAAAAGTTCAAAGGGGATGGAGATATAAAGTTAGTGAGCATATTCTGGCCCTCTTGTATACAAGAGTTTATATCTTTTCGCTATTTTGTATATGACTATCTTCCTCTTCCAGTTTTATCTCCTGTTCTAGAATTTCCTGAAACTTCATTTTTCAAGGACAGCAAAAAAATAAAAATCAAAAAATTAAGTAAGATTGTGTCTTAGGATGTTTCCATTCAAAATTCTTGGCCAAATTATTTTATTACATGTGGCAGAAATTATCAAATGTCCTTTGAGGCATACCAAGGGAAACTAGTGGAGGGGAGGATATTGCTAAGCATGAAAAAAGCAGGCAATTATTTCCTTTCAGAAGGCCCTGTTAAATGCCCTTCATCATTCTATACAAGGCCAATTAAAATAAATACAGTATATGAAGACAGTTCCAACTCAGCCTTTTTCAAAGAGAATCCATCCTGATGTTTTGAACTATAATCCCAGGAGTCCCTGACCACTGACCATGTGAAATGGGACTGATGAGAGTTTAAATCCAGGGTGTGAGAAGGAGGGTGAAACATTTACAAAACAGTAGAATCATTGTAATCACAACCTCAATAATTCTAAAGTCCTTAGGTATGTTTCAATGCATAAACATCTATCTACATTGTTCCTGCTCTCACTGTCTACTGTAATCTTCAAATGATCATGGGGTTGTAAGGAGCAGGGTCAATCAGCATGGTCCTGTTCCCTTGTTCATTTTAAAACAAGGTTTGAAAAGGGATCATTATCAGAATGCACAGCATGCTCATTAAACACCCTTAACATTAATGTAACCGTGCATTTTCATATTTTATTCTAATGTCAAGCCACGGCACTGTTTTGTCATTCACATTCACAGGGACAAGATACCATTGCACATTTAAATTCCTAGTGACTGCAACTTGCAATGAATTAATGTTTTACAACACAATAATAGATAAATAAAATAATATCACATAGTTTATGGCAATAGGCTGCACCATCTTAGCACAAAATGTACCTGTTCAATAGAGAATGCTCTTTGTAATCTTTTTCGTACACAGACCAGAAATTTAAATCAATCCCTTAGGTTCATAGTAAATAACAATCCATCACCACTAGCATTTCCATAAGATGTACATAAATATAATATGAAAAACAAGTCCATATCTACCAGTTGCAACTCAATACATACAGATGTTTTTCATTGCTTAGTAGTCATCATATTCTCTCCTTAGAAAAATTCTGCCTCTCCCACAATTAACGGTTCATAAACTTTAAATCAGATTTGGACTAAAGTTCATTTCAAACAGAGGACTGTCTTCTGTGTGGGCCCTTTAAATATAGCAGAAGATCTCAAATTATGGTTCTCTGAGTATTTGGACTTAAAGTCCAAGAAGTCAGCATAACTAGTACTAAGGAATTATGGGGGCTGATGTCTAAAAACTTTTTCGCACCCCATTCCCCCCCCCCCCCCGTTATGGGAACTGGAAGGGGACTCTTGGGGCCGCACGTGACCTGCAAAAAGATGGATTTTATCACACAACAAATCGTCCTCAAAAGGGCCCTGTTCCATCCCCCGGTGCCAAGCCGTCCCTGTTCAGTGCTGAGGAACATTAAATGTTCTGGTCGGAAGTCTTCCGCATGAGGTAATTGGCACCCCTCAGTACTGAACGGGGACGGCTTGGTGCCGGGGGATGGAACGGGGCCCTTTTGAGGACTATTCGCTGTGCAATAAAATCCATTTTTTGCAGGTTGCGCACAGCCCCAAGAGTCCCCTTCCAGTTCCCATAACGGGGAAAAATTGTGTGCGATAAAGTTCTAAATCATCTGCAGCACCAATGATTGAGGAGTACTGAAAGTCCTCTGTAAGGCAAGACACATGAACAACCTACTACAGCTGTCATAGAAAATAGAGGATCTCTAAATAGTGTTTAACATGTGCTAATTCAGAATCGCTTCTCCAATTATTCACAGTGATGCAGGATAGTACAGCTCTCCCTTAATCTTAGCCCAGAGGTTTGTGGGTTAAGTGTTTGAAGGACCATGTATGCTGATGGCATTTAAGTCAGGTTGTTGTTAAAGGGGATCTATTGGTTCTTTTGACAATGTGTCTTAGTGTAATCTGCATTTTAATCTGTTTTAACTATGGGCTCTTCCAGATGGAGCATATGGAGCAGGAAACTGTGGTATTTGTTGCTGCAGTTGTTGGGGAAGGGGGTTTTAAATATCCAAATGAGGTTTCTGTCATCCCAGGGCTAGTCTACACATGAATATATTATGTGAATTGTTGCAGATTTATATACATTTTCATCATTGCTTAATTGTCTTCATTTTCCTGTGCAAATTTGCATCTCTTCATCCTCCCTCTGCCGAAAATGTGCACCCTCGCAGATACTCCAGTAAAAACTGCAATCTTCTGTAGAATTTGGCTCCATCCGCACTGCAGAAATAATCCAGGATAACATCACTTTGAGTTGGTTCAATGCTATGGAATTCTAGGAATTGTCATTTTGTAGGACTTTTAGCCTACTCTGTCAGAGAGTTCTGGTGACACAATAAACTCTAAATCCCAGGATTCCACAGCATTGAGCCATAGGAGTTAGAGTAGTGTTAAACTGGATTATTTCTTCAGTGTGAATCCTTGAGTAGTCCTTGAGGCATTTTTTTTTGGGGGGGGGGGCACAAAAAGGCCAAATGCCTCTGAATTGTGTGTGGAGGGATTGCACTCTGTTCAAACAGAATGATGAGAATTTAAATCGTGTAGACAAGCCCCCAGGCTATTTTCTGGCAATTCCCAGTACCAGCTGCACAATTTTATTCTTACCTTCAATTTGATTTTTTTAACAACAACAACAAAAATCAAGACATATCACAACAATATACTCACTTTTCCTCTCCTCCTCTCCTTTTAATCATTTTTAAATTTTATTTAATTTTTGTAGATTTGTAGTACTATAATGCAGCAGAGCAAGGGCACTTCTGCATTATCTCTACAGTTCAGTAGTTGTTGCTGCTGCTACTGCTGCTGTTGCATGCCTTCAAATCATTTCTGACCTGTGGCAACCCTAAGGCAAAGCTATCATAGGATTTACTTGGTAAGATTTATTCAGAGGAGGTTTTCAATTACCCTTCTCTGGGCCTGAGAGAGTACGACTTGCCCAGGGTCACCCAGTGAGTTTCTGTGGCTGAGCTGAGATTCAAACTTTGTTCTCCTAGTTCTAGTCCAATGCTCACACCACTGTACCATGCTTGCTCTCCAATTTGGGGGGGGGGGGGGTAACAATTCAGATAGAAGAAAAATTGCTGTTAAAGCCATAGTTAAAAGTTTTTTAAAAACACCTTTGGGAAACAGTGCAGATCCACAAAATTGCTACGAACAACTTCCCAAAACTGAGTAGATGCAGAGACAGCAAGCAGAAACTAGCAAAATCTGGCAAAATCCAAGCCGCTCTATCACAAGAACTTCTTTAGACCAATCTGAAACACTCCTGTATTGCTTTTGTTTGGCGTCACCATTGTTAGCTACCCTCAGTGCTATTATTCTGGCAGAAAAGTGGTGTGTGCATTTAACAATATAAATAAATAAGAATATAAGGATGTGATGTCTTTTATACTTTCTATAAAGTAAGTTTTTTTCAGGGGGAGAAGGAACACATCAAGAGGTGCCCTCTTCATTATGTGTGTGTCCACTTGAAAAATCTGTGGAACTTTTCATTTGCAAAATAAATTAATGCCATTTTGTTTATCAAAAGGCATTGCCAATTTTATAATATACAAATTAAGCAAACCAGCATCCTAATTTATGAAAATGGCAACAGGCATTAGAAATTCATTAAGTTATTACATTTCTTTTACATATTAAAAAAAGCATTGTCCCTTCTCACAGCAGGGTAAGGATGCCTGATTTGAAAGGAAATTTGTACACTAGAAAAACAGCTCTTTGGGAAATCTGCCAACTGCATAGAAATCCTTGAAAAATAGGAATATTTAATTAAGCAAGAAATATCTCTTCCTATGGACACAATGAACATCAAGAAACTGCTGTGCCATTAAACAACCTTCATTTGGGGAGCTATGTGTTGTGAGAAGTTCCATACTATAACGAAAGCAGCTTACACATTTCTACCAGAGTGTCTGATTTGCACGGGCTGAGATGGTTAACAGACAACTGAGGTTTTCTCTATTAGTTTTGTTAATTTGTAGCTTGCTGTTTGTATATAGTCAGATTAGAGTCTGGATTAGTCGACCCGCTAACTCTGAGGACAGCCATGGAATGAATATACAAATAACTTATTTCTGATAATCCGAAGAAAATGAATATGAGATAAGGGGCGAGATAGACTCTCCAGTGTATAAAATATGTGCTTCTTATCGGAATTCAATTGTGTAATACTGTTTATAAGATACACTTATACCACTTATACTAAATGGATTATAAAATAATAAATATATTACATATATTAATAAATATATTAATAGATATATTAATTAATAAATATATTAATCAATGTTGAAGAAATTCATAGTAGAAATTCTAAAGCTAATCATAGCTCCTGTTATTTTCCTGGATCCTGAGAGTCAAAAGAATTGTGAATAGAAGTCATTTTGCTGATCTACCTGCTCAGATTATACTATGGTCAGGCTATGAAGACACACCCAACTAAAGGTGGTGGCAGGTTTGGGTGTGCAACGCCAGTACCCTGGTGAGAACAAACTGTGATACCCAAAAAAGGATCTGAAGCTGAATGTAAAGTTTAAAAGGGGGAAATTTAATTTAAATGACAAAAATAAAAGGTCTTCTCCTCCCCAGCTCTAAACAAAAGATACTTTACAGTTTCAGCTTTCTTCCAGACGACATCTTTCTGGGTCCGATGTAGTTTGCTCTCCTCACTCAATGGAACTGGTGCAGGGTCTTTCAGCTCCTGAATTTCTCTATTTTCTTGCTGATGGTAACTAATATGGCTGAGTTTGGTAACTAATTTGGCTGAGTTTGGTAACTAATTTGGCTGAGGTGTAAGAAATGCCCTTTCCGGCTGTCTGGGCCTGCTTGCCACCAAAAGACAGCTCTCTGCTTGCTCTCAGCAAAGTCTGCTCCCCAACTAAAAACCTCTAGCTACAGCAGATCATGCTGGGAAAGGGCAAACCAAACCTGGAAATAATGCAGGGGAAACCTACAGCTCCTCCCACAAACTAATACAATGAACTATTCTACACTAAAATAATCTATGGCCTGAACCAACACAAAAGAAAATGCAGGGGGAAATTCAATCAGTCCTGGCAGGACATCATACAGGCCTTTTTCAAAGTACGGAGCATCCCTGCTTGGGAACATTTTGTACCACAGGCCAGTAGTTATGGTGTGTGTAATGTGAATTAAGTCTTTAAGAAAACTAGCTATGGTCCAAAACACACTGCAGAAATAATCCAGTTTGAGACCACTTTAACTGCCCTGGCTCAGTGCTAGGGAATCCTGGGAATTGTAGTTTCTTGTGGCACCAGTGGGGCTTTCTACATTGCCATTTGGGACGTCCTCCGGACGTCCCATTTTAAAAAAGGGGCGTCTCTTTTAGACGCCCCATGGCCTAGTACGGACTCCGTCCGTACAAGATGGCGGCACCCCTTCTACATGGGCGCCGCCATCTTTACGTATCGGACGCACAGCGTCCAGACGCGTCGCGCCGCTGCTGACGTAGCGAGCGCGCCCCTGGCGCCTCGCTACGTCGCAAACGCGACGCAAAAAGAAGCTCCATTTTGGAGCTTCTTTTTTCGGTCCGCGCGGGAGTCGGGCCGTCTGAAGGCTCCGGCTCCCCGCGGACCTTCTGGCGGCGGCCTGTACCCCGCCAGTGACAGAGAAGGCTAAATGTCTCACAAAACTACAGTTCCCAGAATTCCCTAGCATTTAGCCAGCGCAGTTAAAGCAGTCTCAGATGAGATTATTTCTGCAATGTGTTTTGGACCTGTGTTGAAAGGTTTTAATTAGAAAAAGGTAAAGGTTTTTTAAAAAAATGGAAATATAACAATCAATCAATACAATTTATTGAGTAGCCCAAGGGCCGTTTCAAAATACTAGTAACATAATAAAAAGCAGTATCACACAGCTATATATAAAATGTAAATACAGTGCACTAGGTGCAATAAACCTCCATACAATATAAATACATATGCATAACCTAAGCGTGCACCAGAACCAGAACATGCACTACTTGTCTACAGCTTATGTATATCTAAAAGATATACAATATGTGCTAAAGGATATACTAGTAAACAGATAAAATAAAATAGTTAACAATTAAACAATAGTATGTAAGATAGTTACCATAGGGAATAAAACAGAATTAAAATTGGAATTGAAATGGGAGGCAAAAGTAACATAAAATATCCGTCGACATACATCAAATCTGTTCATCCCCCTTACAATTAACACCAATCATTCCAACATATCTAGATCTCAACAGCGATGCTTTATGAAGGAACCGAGCGGAAATATAACAGTAACTAAGTACAGTGGCCCCTCCACATTTGCTGGGGTTAGGGGTGAAGGAGCACCGTGAATTTGGAAAAACCACAAATAAAAAAACAGTGCAGTTGGCCCTCCACATTCACGGGGGTTAGGGGAAGAAGACCCCAACAAATGTGGAAATACTGCAAACAACCTGCCCTCCCTGCAGGGAATTTAAACTGGAAAGGCTTGGGAGAAGCATCTCTCAAATCTTTCTAGTGTGGGAGAGGCTTCAAGTTTAATATTCGTGAATACCAAAATTGCAAATGTCAAACTAGCGAAATAATAATAATAATAATAATAATAATAATAATAGTCAACATCCACCATAGAGCACAACTTTATGGTCAACGTCTAGCAGAGTTGTGCTGGATGACCTAGAGATTCCTAGAGAGAACATATTAATCAAAACCCCAAATAATCAAATCGTTTCAGACAACAAATGCTACTTTTTTCACAAGCCGGATTGCAATTGTAGTTCAGCATTCTGAAGAGAAACCATTCCTATTGGAGAAGTGTACTAAAGGAACAGTGATCACTGTTAATCTCTGTAAATCAGGAGTGGGCAATTTATGGCCCTCCAGGCTACAATCTCATCAGTCCTTGCCAGTAAAGCTAATAGTGAGGGAAGATAGGAAAAGCAATCCATCAGTATCTGGGGGTAATCTTATATACATGTGCTTAGAATTCTAGAGTCTGATTCTGTCTTATGAACTATTAGCAACCTCTCCCAGTTTGGCATTATCTGCAAATTTAATGAGCACACCATCTATTTATTCACGTGACTCAAAAATTATTAAAATCCTGCACAATCCCACACCACTTCTCTAGAACAATGAAGAAACACTGGTGAGAACCAATGACTGGTATGGTTAGTCAATCAATCACAAGTTAGAGAGAAAAATGATAGACAGATAGATTTAATTTATAGCCCACTCTTCCTCTTAAGAACTTACTCTCCATCAAGCCCACTTCTTACCAGGTTGTCTCCAAGAATACAGCTGGTAACTTTACCAAAACACTAATTGAAATATTCCTCTGAAACCCAAGCTGTTAGGTTTTATAAAAAACAGATAAGGTTAGTTTGGCATGGCTTGTTTTTCAGAAACATATGCTGGTTCCTAGCAACTTCAGAATTCTTTTCTAAGGGCTCACAGTTTGATTGTTCCATCATATGTTCTAGATTCTAGGACATTTTCTAGTTGCTGCTGCAGGCTAGCTGTTCACTAATTGCCCAGACCTTCTTTTTGCCTCTGTTTCTGGATGTGGTGGATACAACTTTTGCTCTACTCCAGTCAGCAAGGCCCTCACCAGTTCTCAACAGAGCTCAGTGGAGGTTACTTCTGAGCAGACAAGCAGAGGATTGTGCTATTGCTGTAATTTACTGCATCTGCAATTCCAATATTCCAATTCAAGGGTAAGCAGCACTTGAAAACACTAGAATTGGTAACTAAGCCACTAAGATCTTTATCACCAAAGTGAAGAGGATAGAGAAAATGGTTGTTATTTCCTCTTCAAAATGGTTAACTTACTTTAAAAGTTATTAACTTCCATACTGGTAGATATTTTAGAGAACCAGTGTGGCATAATGGTTTGAGTATTGGACTGCAACTCTGGAGACCCGGGTACAATTCTGCACTCAGCCATAAAACTCACTGGGTGACCTTGAGCAAGTCACATACTCTCAGCCTCGGAGAAGGCAATGGCAAACCTCCTCTAAACAAATCTTTCCAAGCAAACTCCATGACAGGTTCGATTTAGGGTCGCCATAAATCAAAAACAACTTGAAGGCACACAACAACAACAATATCTTAGCCTTTCATATTCATTAACTTGTATAGATGAGGTATTTAAACAAAATACAGATATGCCTGACTCTTGATGGAATGTCTTTAATTCTTAAAAGCAACTCCAGTTAAGTGTTTATGCTTCCTTCATAAAAAATTAAGAGAGGAGAAAGACAGATGGTAAAGAGCTATTTCATTATCTAGTTGAGCTTTCCGACAGGAATCTGATACGTGTCAAGCATCTCTGTATTGATCAGTTTAAAGGAAACAGTAATGAAATCAATACAAATGAATGAACATTTGCAGTAGACAGATCTGATCAAACAGATTTTCTAATGTGCCCTGCCTGAGTGCTTTGTGTGTCTTGCTCCAGTGGAATTAATGGAGTAGTGAGAAGATTAAAGGTTTAAAGTGAATGTTTAGGTTCCAACTTTCTTTTCCACTAACTTTCTAGAGTTTTGCGCCAAGAGATGGCATCATCTCAAATGCTCATTACACCTTCACTTAAATCTGGAGTTCACTTCAGGTTAAGAGTTCTCTAGGGCCAGTCTCAGAAAATAATATGGGACAAGGGATATCTAAAGAAGAGGAGAACTTTAAAACCTCTGGAAGTCTCCTGCAGTTTTCCTCTTAATGAATTATTTCCCCTCATTATATACAAGCATCTCAGGAAACAGAAGTCTATGGAAGCTTATATTACAATTTCTTTCACTCACTACTTTATCACATGGGGAAAATTGGAAGCTTAAACTGGACAGAAGCTGGGGTTATCCAGGGTAGAGTAAAGTGCTTTTAACTCATTGTTGTGCTCTGTGTATGATAAACAATTGCCTATTTATGTGCTTTTCCGGGATGTCAACACTTTAACCGTTTTCGGGATGCAAGCATATAGGTCCCCATGTGAGACAATGATGGAAAGGAAAGTAGAAGATGGAAGCAATGGAGTGCAATAAACAAGGGAGGAGAACATGGCCAAGGTGCAATATGGGCATCCTGTGATATTTCCATGAATTTGTACCCTTTTAGTCATCAGTATACAAACTGATAGCAAACACACACTCACGCACATGCACACACACACACACACACTGTAGTAATCTAATAAGAGTACAGTAGCATTAGAAATGCCTGTGTATGACAAAACATGGTGATGGTGGTGGTAGTTGACCACAAATCTCCACATTACATGGTTCCCATTCTACTATTTATCGCCTCCCAGCAACCCTAAAAGGTAGATTTGCTGAGATATAATGATATCTCACATGATAAATTCCATGACTAAACAAGGATTTGAATTTATGTTGCTGTTTCAAGTCCAGCATTATAAACATTATTCTATTGGTTCTCTCAAAAGAGTAGTTACTATAAGAAAAAAGAGCAAGGCTGATTTGCTGCCAGGATTTGAGAGGCTGTAATATGGCAAAACTACTTACTGGGAGTTATGGCTGGCCAGAAACCCTGCAGCAAGAAATGGATCTGTGCTTCCTTTTTCTTTAAACCCCAATCCAGCCTGCATGGTACACAGGTGCCTTCTCCAGAAAGCTAAGAGCACTCTAAGACACTTTCCAGAAATGGAAATGGTAAAGTTTCTGGGAGCATTCTGGAGCTGTAGTGCTGTACAGCAATGCTTCTTAAGATATCTGGGAGACTGAATGTTTTTTTCCCAGTGTGCCAGGGACTAATATGTTTGTGCTCATTGGCTAATTGTTTCGTTCTTTCCTGGAGACTCTCCAAGGACCAAAAGTTGACATTTCAGAGATAGACATCAGTTCATGGACCACCACTTTGAGTAGCACTTCTCTATAGTTCATCACTTCTCATCACTTAATGTACATATTGTCTTTATATACTGCACTGGGTAAATACATAAATCATGGAGTTGAACCAGCAGACAAGATCCCGCTGCTGTCATCACCACCCCGGTCCATGCACTGGTATCTTTTCATATGTCATATCATCTGAACAGAACAATGAACTTAAGAAAACATATGACTCCTAGGAATATGCTCAGCATTAAAAATTAGGTAAGGAAGCATCCCAAACCATGAAGTAGTAGTGCTCTGATATAACCAAGATTCTGAAAAAAGGCTGATTAAAATAATAAACTGAAAGCTGTGGAAAGTGTGCTGAAAGTGCAGTTGGTTTGAATATATTAAAATAATTGACCATCTGTTTTAATGAAGGTTTTAAATATTCAATGATTACCCCAGTAGCATTATACTATTTTATTAAAAGCACAACTATATAGAATGGTTAAAAATTTGTTGCAAGTTTTAGAAGTATCCGGAGCCACCTTAGATTATGCCCAACAATAAATTCTGTCTTACTTGATATGAAAGATATTAGGAAACCTTCTAGACAGTACTTGTTGAGTAAGCTCTTTCACACATTTTCACACTATAAACATTTAATGAGATTCGCTCCCAACAGACTGTTTACTACCATCCATTTATTTCATGGCACTTTATTTGCAATGCAGAAGCAAGATAGAGCAAAGGTTATTTCAGGTTCTTATCCAATGCCATTTTCCCATAAATAAAGAAAAATGAAATCATTTAATTTTAAATGCATTCTTAAAAGGTTAAATACTCAATCAATTTTGCTTTATCTAACTCAACCAGCCTCAGGTGCCATGTGCACTATTTGGGTAAAAGCTACATAGAAAATTCTATAAACAAAAGACATCGAACAACACAGAGGAAAAACAGGAACCAAGAAGATATATGTGAGTGTTTTGCTAACACAAGGGAGCAGTTCCCTTACACCTCCGGCCCTCTTCCAAAAAATTAAAAACCCCTTTGGATCAGCAGCCCTTTTAATAGTAGAGAGATGGAGAGGGATTTTGCTACTCTACTCTTACTGATCAACATTTAAGCTTTCACCACTTTATATATTTCACCATACATGTATTTATACATTTTAATAAAGGAAGAGAGAACCTAGGACACACGCACACACACATGATGTTGCTGTACTCTAGTTTCCATCAGCCCCAGCCAACATTGGCAACTGAACATAAATAATGTGATTTGTAGTACACTTATATTTAAAATGGATGGTAAAACCATCAAAATGGTCTATGCTTTTCTGTACCTTGGCTTAATCATAAATCAAAACAGAAAATGTAGTCAAGAAATCAGAAGACTTGGAAGCGCAAAAGAATTAGATAAGATCCTCAAGTTGGAAGATTTATCACTGAATACCAAAATCAGGATTGTCCATGTCATAGTATTTCTGATTTCTATGTATGGTTGTGAAAGTTGGACAGTGTAGAAAACTGACAGGAAGAGAATCAATTCATTTGAAATGTAGTGCTAGAGGAAAGTTCTATGGACACTATGGACAGCCCAAATGAGCAATAAATGAGTTCTAGAACAAATTGAACCTGAACTCTCCTTAGAAGCCAAAATGGGGCTATCGTGCTTTGTAGCTATCATAAGATGACATGACTCATTAGAGTTGTTAATGCTTGGGAAAGTGGGAAAGAGCAGGAAAAGGCAGCAGGAAATGAGAAAGACAGGTAAATAGATTCAATTCAGGAAGTCACAGCTCTGAGTGTGCAGGATCTGAGCTGGGCTGTTAAAAGCAGGGTGTCTTGTAGGTCTCTCATTCACAGAGTCACCATAAGTCAAACCTACATTGATGGCAATCAACAGCAAACAATTACAGCCCAATTATATCTGGAGAGTCATATGTTCCCTGCCCATATTAAGACATACAGTACATTTAAGAAATATCCAAAGAGGCCCCCATTTGTGCAGTTCTCCTCACCTTTTGGTTTGGGATGAAAATTACATGAACCAAGTCTTTTTTATTATTATTATTCAGACATTAAGTTGCTCTTGCATACTTTGTATTATGTGCATGGAAGGGGGATGAAAGAGTGCATGTGCCATTCCTCTGCCACATGGAGAGAGGATCATTCAGCCAGGAACTACATGGAAAGGGGCACATTTATGTCTTTCAGCATTTGTCAGAAAGTTTAATAAGATGACAAATACATTTTCTTACATCCTATGAAGGGAAAGGGAAAGCCAGAGACAGTAACATAATCTGTATCACTAGAGTTGGTGTCACCTGGTGCAGGTGCCTGGAAAGAGCTGCTAGGTGGTGGCAAATTGTCCCGCTATTCCTACCCTCCTGCTGCCTCACTCACCTGCCCCTAGGTCAGCTGGACACCGTGTGGCTAGATTCAGAAAGGGGGCAGGGGCAGGGGCCAGTGGACAGGGTTAGGGGCCTGGGCCTATCCTGCCTACCCTTTCCTCTCCTACTATTGCCTTGCTCACCTGGCTGCCCAGCCAGACCTGGAAAGTGTTGCTGTGGGGTGGGAGGGCAAGCAAAGCAGTGAGAAGGAAGGGAAGGGAGGGTGGGGATTCTCATTTAGACTTCTCCGCGGCTGTGGCTTCCTTAGCCAAGGGAGCCAATGTAGCAGAGAAGAAGGGGCAGGAACCAGTGGCATAGTTGCAAGTTCATCACAGCTGACTGTGCCAGTAGTGTCACTTGGGGGGGAGGGTACAGGGGGTGAGCCAAACTGGGTGGGACCACAGAAGGGGTGACACCACAGAAGAGGAGGTGATACCTGCCCCCCACTAGGCCTTCAGCTCGCTCTGCAGCCACAGTAGGGCTTTCTGGGCCACCGGCGGTGCATGGAGTCCATCCTCCTGGCTGCCGCAGGGCTTTGTAGGCCATCAGGGATGTGTAGGGCCTCCTCTCCTGGACATTGCAGGGCTTTCTGGACCAACAGCAGCATGTGGGGCCCACTCTCCTGGCTGCCACGGGGCTTTCTGGACTGTCGGGGGCACATGGGGAACACTCTCCTGGCCACTGGAGGGCTTTCCTGGCCCAGAAGTCCAACTCCCTGGAGCCTCAACCGCCTGCACTGAGTGACACCAAGTCAGGGTACACTACTGGCCTTTGCCCACTCATTCAGGTTTCACCATACTGGGGCTATCTTGGCCAAGGAAGCAATGGGGCAGAACGGGCAGGCACCGGTGGTTGTGTTGATCTACTGTTGCCAGTCAGAAGCCAGCCAGGTGGGAAAGGGAGGTGATGACAGCATGAAGAGGAGATGTCAACTCTCTTTCCAGACCCAGAAGGGGCTGCTGGAGGGCAGCAGCACCATATACCCCAGTGGCTCCCCTTCTGAAGTATCACCCAGTGTGGCTCACATTTCCTACACTCACCTAATGACATCCCTGAACTACAAAATATATGTTCACTCAAATAATACCAAATGCTTCATGAGTAATGTGGAGATTCAAGAATACTTCTTATTTTTTGGCTCAAATTTGAAGCAAATCAGAACACACCTTCCTGTCAGGATCCATATCATGACAAAATTTAGGAAGTAGCCTAAGGGCTGCCTAATTTGTTTAAATACAGTGCACCAGCATGTGCTGGAAGCCGTGCTGGAAAAAAGCCTTGCACACCCCAGAAGAAGCACCCCACAGGCACAAGCCCCATTACTTCTAATAGGACTCAAACTTACACGTTTTTTTTTCTCTTATGCAGGGGGGCAGAACAGATCCCCCGCATAAGAGAAGGGCCCACTGTATATATTTTAAGCATAGACAACTAGTAGATACTTCAAGCAGCTAAACAGCTTAGCTGCTGCCAGATACACTAAATGAAGAAGGAATATCATGTTGCTCAAATGCTGATGCATGCCACTGTCTCACGATGTGTTGTGAACAAATAGGATGTGGGAGGGAAGAAAATGTGTTTTGTACCGCAGGACAATAGCTTGTAGCACTAAGAGTTTAGGGGGATTAATTAATTAATAACTAATTGGTTATTTTCGAACAGGAGTAATTCTCCTGCATTCCGAAGTCCTAACGATTCTCCAGAACCAGAGTAGTACAAAGCCTTCCAAGGGAGGACATTGCGTAGCTAATGTGATGCAGATTCTGCCCTTCCAGTTCTAGTCTGGACAACTGCAAAATCAAAGAGATAGTTTGATTTATTCACTATTATATTTACATTTTTACAATGTTGTAGCTTTGGAATTATAACTGCAGCTAACTGATTTTTTAAAATATTTTTCCAAGATCTAATGAAGTTTGTGTTCATAAGTTGGCTTACAAGGAGAACAAAGCAAAACAAATCCTTCTGCCCCAATAAAAACATATGAACACTACCCAAAATAAATTATCCAGGGGTTTTTGAGACCACTCCCATGAAACTGACCACATGTTTCAAAAAGCTCTGGGGTGCCACTTTACACACACACAATTTATTTTAGGACTTTCTGCAAAGTGTGTTGCAGTGCTATGTATTCACCTACCTCAAGTTCATCAAGGGCACTTCCAAGAGTCGATGCCTCTGATATGGGCTGCATCTTTTGGATTTCAATTCCTTGAGAAGCATTAGAAATGACATCAAGAGCATTCTGTATTTCATTACAAACAGAGTCCTTGCTGGCTGCAAGAGACGCAATGTCTGAGTGTTCTAAACAAGCTGAACAAATTGAATGGAGAAGAGGTGATTTTTCCTTCAGAGAAGCACGTGCTGCTGCAATGTCATCTCGTTGATTGTTGGATTTTAAATCCTGCCAGGGAAAAGCAGAAGTTTGTCAGTTCATGGTTTTAAGGGGGTAAATTATTAAACACTTAACTACTGAAAAATAATAAATTAATCATTTATTTGTGCAGGTCCTGAATGCAGCAAGAAAAAGAAAGAGACTGATTACTCAAAGGGCAGAAAGTCCCAGATTTTGTTCCTGTTCTTTCCTATTTTATTTTGGAAATTCATACATGTTTTGTTTATCCCAAAATATTTTCTGTCCTGTCATGATCAAAGGCTTTTTATGCATTACCCCTATGTCAGTTCATTTTAATCTAATATAAAATCGGAAAGAACAGGAACAAAATCTGGGAATTTTCAATTAGGCTGGATGCAATACTTTCATTTATAAAATGGTTGATGTGTACCTTCACGTCTTTTCTGATTTATGGGGACCCTAAGGTGAACCTATCACATGGTTTTCTGATGCTGAGAGTGTGTGACAGTGGGTTTCCATGGCTGAGCAGGGATTCAAACCCTAGTTTCCAGAGTTGTAGTCCAATGTTAAAATGCCTGTGCTACACCATACCTTGGGGAGGAAAGAAACAAAGGAAAAGGGAGTCAAGATCTGTTTGGTCTTCAATGTGCCCAGAATAGATGTAATGCTTAACTCAGAGAAAGGCTCCTCAGAACTGGGAGGACAACAATGAGTGAGAAATTTCACCAGATTTTAGGCCCACCTGACTTTTAGGCCCACAGGAGCCCTTTTTCCAAAACAGAAAATGACAAAATGTCCATTTCAGATTTGAAAAATGCCAAGGGGGACATTGGTGAAATTTTACTTCATGATAAGGTATCAAAGGTAGCTCTAATCTAGGGGTTAAAGTGAAGCTTGGGACAATTGCAAGAAAGGCAGAAAATACCTGTATCCATGATAAAATGAATGGTCACTGTTACTATGAACGTGTGAAAGACCTTGCTGAATCAGCCAGCTCTGCTTTTCCTAAGCAAGTGCTTTCTAGGTGGAGAGGACTACAACTACAACCATCTTTAGTCAGTAGGGTCACATCTGACCAAACAATAGCATCACCTCTAGTTCAAGGAGGTTATGGCAATATGCATACATTTATAGAAGCATACATTAATATTGTGAAGTCGAAGGCTTTCACGGCCGGCATCCATATTTTTTGTGGGTTTTTCAGGCTATAAGGCTGTGTCCTAGAAGGGTTTATTCCTGACATTTCACCAGCAGTTGTGGCTGGCATCTTCAGAGAAATGAAAGTTACTTTCTTGAAAACTCTCTGAGCACTGGCAGCCAAACATTTATGGACCAGCATAAGTTCACAGACCAGCACCTTGTGTAAGCACTATGTAGCCAACAGTTTTTAACAGCTCATGACACTCCTAATTCTAGGATTCCATAGTAGACAGCCATGGCAAATAAAGTGGAATCAAACGCCTATAACTTTATAATGTTGATCCACTTGAAGGAAACTTGGCAGTATGTAAATAAATAAATAAAATAACACCTGTTTAGTGCACATAGCACTTTATAAGCATATTAACCCATATTGCCTCACTAACCAAAGTGCTGGTGCTCCTTGCTAAACTGATGCATCACAGAAGATTAGCACTGCCATTCTCCAGGATGCCTGGCTATCTGTGAACCTGACTACTCTCAAGACTCAAAGGTAAAGCAGTATTGTATTGTTATCCCACATACTGCAGATAGTGGAGCTTGTTTTGAAGCCATTTAATGCATCCATGGTTGAGGTGAGATGTAAACCTAAAGTAATTGTAGGAATATATATTTTAAATCCTGTGGTCTCTGAGTGAGTACAAAATGCTCAAGGAAAATTGGGGCAAGTGGGGGGAGGTTAGAGAGAACAAAAAATGAAAAGGGGGGAAATAAGCAGCTTGTTTTGAAAATGTTGGCTACTTTTGCATAACACACACTACTATGTAAGCAGAACCAAAACATAATTTTAAGAAGATTTCTGGAAAAAGCACCCAAGGCAAACACTTGTAACTCCACAAAACATCCTGGGATATATAATTACTAACTAGAGCATGCTGGCATCTCAGTCACAGATAAAAAGCTCAAATTTAATTTTCCTAGTCACACACACACAAAAAATTAATCAATTCTTATAACTTTTTTTTGGCAATTCAATTTATTTTCAGTCACATTTTACAGTACAAAAAAGAGGCAAGGAAAAAAAAGGGGGGGGGGATTTGCCTTTTCTTTTGCTTCCGAAAATGAAAACAATTATCATCTAGAGTCTTCCATGCCATTTCTATGTTCTGCTATAAAATCTCTCATAAATGCAATTTAATTACTTTCTAACAATACAATTAAGGTTAATGATAGTTGCATATGATTCAAGATCCATTAATTTTTTTTATTCTGACATCTCCCCCTGCCCCCCACCAATATAAATGTTAAATTCACATTTCAAATGATTTTGTTATGGAAAATGTGAATGCAATATTGTTGAAGGGCTTTGGCAACAGATTCCTCCCTCATGAATCTTGTGTTGCATGCTCAGCTTTTAAAGCTCAGGGGGTATAATTTTTCTAAGATCCATGTCCACTAATGATAAGAACCCTAAGTTTCCTACTTCTGAATTCTCTTCCTTGGACCACTTTCTACATGTGGTTCACTCATGGTTAGGGATAGAAAAGAACTTCATTGGACTTACATCCCTCTATGAAAATATCAGTGATGAATCTCCCAACAGAATGAAGGACATCCTATCCCAGAAATCCATACATTTTAGTCACTTGTGATGGCGGGTCTTAATTATGGCCTGCTTCCTATTAAGGTGTAGCTAAAATTAGCAACAATAAAAATTTGTATAGCAAAATGTGAATGTAGCAAACCACATTTATAGTCTTTATAAAGCACTGACTCCCCAATTTTGGAGGTACAGTACTATTTTCCAAAAAGACCCAAAAATGCAATTCCAAGAATGTCTAGCCAGCACAGACAGGGCTTCTTGGAACTGCAATCAAATAGCATATGGGAATCCAAGTTTGGGAATCATTCTTCTTAAATGGATGTTTGAAGAATTCATAATGATTAGCAGGAAGTCATTCTAAAATTACTCTTATTTTCCACTTGTACAAAATGCACAAATCCAGTGCATTTGGGTGCAAAAATACCACTGGCTTCTGGAAGCAAAGCTTTGTAATGATAATCTTTCCATGCCACACCACTTTAGAATGGAGACGGTTTGTAAATGAGGCTACCTGGACATAGTATTGAATGCTGTTGCAGCAAAGCCCATATAAATGAATGATATCAACAAATAGCTTACAGCACAGCCAATAAACATATAATTTATCCTAACTGTACAAGCAAGAAGGACATGTGATTGCATAGGAACTATATTCTGTTGATCCTACTCACATCCAGCCAAGTTTAACAACCCTGAAATGACAGGATATTACAATGAAGACAAGGATGACTCAAAAGCAGTTACCTAGACAAGCATTTGTGCCAACTTCATGACGCTAAATATGTGAATTCTCATTAAATTACAGTCTAGATCCAGT
Organism: Sceloporus undulatus; assembly: GCF_019175285.1. NCBI lineage: Eukaryota > Metazoa > Chordata > Lepidosauria > Squamata > Phrynosomatidae > Sceloporus > Sceloporus undulatus. Next base: position 168,426,474 of record NC_056524.1, read on the forward strand.
CAAGTTTTCAGCAAGTATGCTGAAAATTTTATTAAAAGAGATTTTTGCTGCTAGAGAGACTAGACATTTACTAGGACCTTTTCTATTTAAAAAAAGCACTAACCTACCAGTTCCAGTTCTATTAATCTGCCTTTTAAACTAAGCATGTTGCCACAGCTAGATTTTAACAGTGTGCCATGCAACTGCTGCTACATGTTGACATTCTGCAGAGATACTATTCTCCAAAAAGACCAAAAAACAGTAGTCGTTTATAAGATGAATTTTGGAAACAGCTAATGTTTGTTTCTTAAATTCATCATCAAGAGGGTGATACGACAATGACAATCTAAGAACAGATTTTATATCTCTTCTACAACTTGAGGATTTTAAAAGGTATTCTGTCCAACCATGTTCACTGTTAAATACATTTGGATTTCACTGACAAAAAAGTTTTTGCCAATTTCACTTTGCATAAACTCCCAGCACCCCCTCGGCATGTGCTAATGGCCCCTGAGATTCCATGCATGCTTCAGTTGGTGAAGTATTACCATTCTGAATTTTTCATTTCCTGATGCACACACCACTTGCTGCCCACCTATATGGACATCAGTTCTACATTACAGTGGTTGGACAGGGATATCTCATCCATCATGACTTTCACTTTTTTTCCTTATACACTGTCCTCTAATTTCAAGTATGAGTTTTGGCTTGTTCTCAATACTTCTAATGTTTAAAAAACCCCAAAACCAAGTAACAGCCACTTCAGCAATTGTTTTTCTTTATATTTGTCCCCGCAGTGTTTTTGATAGCTTACTGAATTGCTCTGCAATAAATCACTTAGATTCTTCCAGTACAAAAGCTTTCCTTGCCTTGGACACAGTTTTGTTTAAGTAGCTTCACTAAGTATCTGACCTAGATCCATAAAAAACTGTCAAGAATGTACACAAACATAACAAGCACAGGATGGATGGCTTTTAATGGGATGATTCCCTGCCCTTCTTTCCTTGATCCTTTAGCCACCAGTTTGGGTTTGAAACCTTAGAACTAAATTTTCTTGTCCTTGATGAGAAAGGGTACTTCAATACATGGTCAACCATGATGAGATTATTTACCGTTATTATTATTTTAATTTGGCGACTTCCTGCAAACAATATTTTTCCTCAAAAGTGATTTTAAAAAGAAAAAGTACTCAAAAGCACAACATCACCATAGCTTTATTTGTCCTTAGAGGAGGAAATGAAATTTCTGTAGGATCTGAAGCTCCCTAGCAGAGAAAGGAAGATGTTAAGCATGGAGCTGGAACATGTGGCTTTCTTGTCTTTTTCATGCATTCACAGGGCTAGCCCAAAAGGTTTTCTCACCACAAAGTACAAAATAATAGACACTGGCTATACAGGCCGACCAAAAGGGCCGACACTGGGGTAGAGTGGGAGCATGGTGACCGGACATGGCATGCCCAGACCCCCAAACCCCCATCACGCCACCCACCTGACCAGACAGCTGGTGGTGTGAGAATGCTCCTGCGATGCAACAACTACATGATGCATGCCGCAGGAGTGAAGAAGAGCCATGGCAGTGGTGAAAGGGATGCCTTTTTTCCAGCACAAAAAAGAGCGGCATTTTGATGTTTCTTTTTGTGCTGGAAAAACATCAGATTGGGGCTATGGTGTGCAGTTGCTGCAGCCCTAATCTGGCACTCAAGGAGGTAGCATTAAGCCACTCCTTACCCGCCATCTGTTTTGCCCAGTTCTCTCTCACTCTCTCACTCACACACACACCATATACAAAAACCAATTAGACTGGGAGTTGAATTTTACTTCAGATTGGCAATAGAACAGTGAAGCCCACCACACCTGAGCAAAACTAATTTAAAGTGTTGCAGAACCAACAGGCTGTGTGGCCAGGGGACTGAAGAAGATTGCCTAATGCTGAATCTACATTGCAGAATTAAAGCAATTTCACACTGCTTTGACTGCCACGGCTCAATGCTATGGGATTCTGGGATTTGTAATTTTCTGGGATATCTAGGCTTCTCTGACAGAACACTCTGGTGCCACAAGAAACTATAAACCCCAGGAATCAATAGGATCAAGCCATGACAGTTAAAGTGGTATAAAACTGCATTAATTCTGCAGTGTGGCAGCAACCTGAGAGACTGCAGGTGTTGCCAATCCATTTCCACCTGCTGTCTGTAGCAATTGCCTCACTCTGCCTAATGGTAGGGCCAGCCCTATCCATTCATTTTGACTGCCTGAAATTGACTAAAGTGAATAAAAGCAGTCATTACTGAAACTTGTCTTCTCAAGACAAAGTGACACATGCAGAGAGATATTTCACCCAAGAAACATGAACACAAGGTCTAAGTAACATGCAATAGAATTCAACCATGCCATCACAACCCTAATTTACCCTAACATGTTGATGAGACTTCTGTTTCATTTAATTGGACAGCGAACTTCATTTTTTAATGCCAAATCACAGTATTAAAGTTAAAAGCTTCAAATATTTAGCCCAGGAAATAGACAAAAAATACAGCCCCTCTTTAAATATGATCTTATTAGATTACAGCTAGAAAAAAGTGCTGTGTGTAACCAGCAAATATTTACAGGCTACAAGACCATGAAGGAGGAAAATGGATTAAGCCCTTGAATTCTGTACCGAATGTTAATGTGTTTGTATATGATAGATTTAATACAAGAAGTGAGAATAAATGACTTTCAGCAGCTGCACTCTGGACCCATAAATCGCTCTTGGTACTGCAAAATCCATACAGAGGAAGAACAGCTGTATAATTTACAACATCAGCATTTATCAAGAAAAGCAGCAAATACAGGTCCTTCCTTTTCAGCATCAGAAAGCACATTCCTTTAAAAAAAATTAAATAAATTAGAAGCCATCCTTGCAAAGTGCCTACTTGAATAAATGCATTACTGTATTCAGTTTTCAAATTGCTATTTAAAATGCAGCATCCTTTTTAACCCTCAACAGATTTAAGTGAAATTCAAAGAGCATAAACTCCATACCACATTCAATATACAATTTAAAAGTGTGTGAAATTAACCAGCATTTGCCTTATTATGCTTTGCCAGAGTTGCGCTCCATTAAAGTTTTTATAATAATAAAAAAAATGTGCAGTTTTATACAACTTCAAAACAATGAGCTAACGGATAAGGCTGAAATATGAAGAAAGTTTCTCGCAGGCTATTGTGTATCCATTATTCCACAGAACTAAAACACACATTGTTTGTTCATATTTTAGGAATCAAAGCTAACTATTAAATAGGAAAGTACATGGTCCTACCATGTTTTAATTATTCAAGCAGATATTTAACATATTTCATTAAAAGAATAATGTGAGCGTTTACAGCAGGCATCAGCAAACTAGTGACCTGATGTTTAGGACTTCAACTCCTAACAGGTGCATCTAACATGGCCAATGGTGAGGGATCGTGGGAATTGAGATCCAAAATACTTAGGGGGCACCAGGTTAGAAAAAACTGTTCTACAGTAATTTCTGTTTACGTAATTGCTTAAACTATTCAGCTGTGCTTCTTGTTCCATTGTTCTTACTACCTTTCAGAACAATTCTTTGTTCCACTTACTGTTCAGGAAATGGTAATATAACCAAGAACTGATTCATACATTGTGTACATTACTGCAGACTTCTTCTTCCATGATTCCCCAATGATCATATGAAGAGGGGGTAATGAAGACAATGCAAAAGGTCTAGCCTGTGGTGTTTTTCTTATGATGCCTTTTTCACCCATTCAAGAAAGCACTGGATATGGCATGATATGTGTGAAATGATTCAGAGTTAAAATGACTATTTGGATTGCTTGAACATAGTGCTGACTATGGAAAACTCTTGCTGTAGTACCCCCCCAAAAGCAAAAACTCAATGTGTAAGTCCCATTATTAGCCCCAACTAGAATAGATGGATCGAATCACTAGAATTTACATAAATATTGATTAAACAAGTTGCCTTAGGGTTCAAGCACATGGGCAGCAAACAAATAGCCAACGTCATTGTATTCTGCCCATGAATCTGGCCTGTTTCTGCCTTGGCACTTATCTGGTCCAGCATACCCATCCACCTGCTGGCATTCCATAGAGATGACAATGCTGCTGCCTCTGTCACTGCCACCACCATTCTCTGTGCAGGCTCCTACCACAGACCACAGAAATGGAGTGCCTGCCTGTACCCCTATGACGAGGCAACCCCTTCTGACATCACTGCCATGACTGGGGTCTACACAGAGAATGGTAGTGGCAGGTAAGGGAGTGCATGGCAGTCTGAACTACCAACTATCATGGCAGTCCACCACAATTGAAACTCCACCACCAACGGCCAATTCAGCCAAGACCAGGCCAGATTTGCCAAAATGGTGTCCAGTTTACTTGTTCCTGGCCCAAGTCTGTTGACCTGTGTCATCTGAATAGCATGACACCAGGCCAGAGGAAAATGAGCCTGTGTGTACACCCCTTGGTGGGTCTAATCTGGTTAGGGCTAAAAAAAAATAGATTTGGTCCAAATGTCCTAAGAGTAACAGGTGAAGTGGCTGTTCAAAATTTAGTCTAAATTAATTAAGCATCCATCATGAACAGAAAATCATGATAAATATTGGTCACATTGATGCTGAAAAATGGAGTCCAGTTTAATCTGTTAACAGCATAATACTTGTTGAACTCTGATTAGTATTCCCATAAATGTACCTTCCTCTATGTAGTAACATGCCATAGCAGCAATCATCCCCCCCCCCAAAAAAAAAGTCATTTGTGACATATGGAATGCCTTTTATTTTATTTTATTTTATTTTTACATGGAGAGTACTCAGAAACATACACTGCTGTAACATGAAATGGTTCTACCTTCTCAGTTCATATAATATGTATAGAACAGCTCTGAAACTGAACATTCAAAGTTATACAACAAAGTTTAAATTATTTCTGGTTACAACGTCTAAATTTTGTGCATCTTAAAATATTTCAAATTGCTTTCCCACTGTTTCCCTCTTTCTTAAGTCCCACCTATCTTTAAACATCAACCAGAAAAATCCTGTAAAGAAACAGAACTGCATATTCACAAAGTGAGGATAAAAACTCAATTTGTTTGATTTTCAGGACGTCTGAAATAAGACTATGAGAAGATCTAATTAAAAACCAATTGAAGCACCATAAAATTATACCTTTCCACCTTCAGCAGCCAACTTACAATGTTTATTTCCTATAAATTTATGCTATAATAAGTCAAACAAAACATATCTTCCTAGTTATTTAAACATTTTGTTGGGTTTTTATTATCTTCTTCATTTGAATTGCTATTTGGGGCTGTATATTGTTTGAGTTTGCCGTTCTAGTTTCCTAAACATAATGAGATTGTTTAGTTGTATTTTATGTTTTTAATTACATGTGTGAATTTGCTTGTGTATTGGGACCCTTCCCTTGGAACAGAAATGCAGTTTGCCTAAGAAGGCCCTGTCTGCATAGGACAAATACAATGGTTCCCACCATTCTCTCCATGGGGAAATCAGCTGACACATGGGAATCTTTGGTTCTGGTGTGAACAGAACAGACAATATCCAGCACATTCAGTAAAAGAACCAGGCTCTACCCCTAGATTTTTCAGGAAGATCCAGAGTCCTCCATTCTGTCACATGCCTCCATTCTGAAACATGCCCCATTGAGCAGTCAGGTATGTTCTCCGCTGTCACCATTCACTTGCTCTGAGATCAGAACAAGGCACCCAGACATGTGGTCTCTGGGCACCTAATTCTGACCTCCGAGTGAAATCATCCATGGTGACCCACAGTGGCAGCAGAAATACCAGGCAACCCAGCATGTGAACAGCCACCCAACATCAGAACAGAGGGCCAGGTAACTGGAAGGTCAGTTGCTTCCCAGAGTATCCTGGCCAGTGCAGACAAGGCCAGTGACTGCATAAGCATATGAATATTGAAAATAAATCAATAAAATAAAGATGAAATCACAGCTCAGAAACTCTACTAAATTCTTAGGTTCTAATGGCATAATATATCGCACCCACAAGATGTAATTGTTGCATGTGCGCTAGAATTGTTATTGTTGTTGTTGAAGATGCTATTATTATCCTGCCTTTTTCCCAGGGTACTTACAAAAGTTAAAACGGATACAGCTAAAAAAAATACATCACATAAAAGTCAAATAATGTAATTAAACTAGCAATAAAGTTAAAAACAGTTAAAAGCATAAGCATTAAAAAGGACAACAGCTATAAACTACACAGTACATGAAAGGCCTCCTGAGCAATCAGCACCTCAAAGGCTTGCCAAACCAAAAAGTTCTTCATCTGCCTAAGAAAGAATAGCAGGGAAGGTGCCAGTCTAAAAAGGGAGTTCCATTGCCTGGAAGCAACCACCAAGAAGGCACTGTCCTTTCTTCCCATCAGATGGACCTGTGAGGGTGGTCAGATAAAGAGAAGGCCCTCCCCAGAAGACCTCACAGCACAAGCAGGTTCATATGGGGAAGTATGGTCCTTCAGATAATTTCAGCCTGAGCTTTGTAGGGGTTTACAGGTCTTTGCCCAGAAACAGTCAGTCAGTGGGGCTGTTGCAAATCGAATAAACTGCAATCTGAAGGAATTTGGGCTTTTCAGAGAGTTGGGTGGAAAGCTCCATAAATTCTAAGGGAAAGGGATTCATAGTTTTTACTGGTGTATCTATGAGTATCCACAAGGATGTTCATTATTAAACAAGTGGAGCTGACTGTTTCACATGGATTCACATGGCCAAGAGATGCAAATTTGGGCAAGAAAGTGAGTGGACAATTCAGTGTCAATGCAAAAGTGCAAAAATCCACAGCATTTTGCACAATACACTTACATGTAGACTAGCCCTAAAATCTGGCTGAAGCTATTTGGAACAAATGAAGTTTCTGGATACTCTTCTAAAGCAATCCCACATAGAGCATATTACAGTAATCCAAATGGGATCTAACTAAGGCAAGGGTACCTGAATGGGAATCTTTTCACCCTTTCTCTCAGGGAAAAAAAACCCCAAAACAAAAGCACAAACACTAGATATTTGTACCGTTGCTTCGGGTCTCCACAGATTTTAATTACTTTCCCCTAAAAGCCTCAACATGATAAAAAGATAAATAATCCACTGTTTTCTACTAACTCCTGTAAACTGAAAACAAATCACAACTCACAATATTTTATTACCAATGAACAATTGCTATGAAAGGAAAGTGCCTACTGAAAGTACTTTTTGACAGTATAAGAGAAATATAGAATAAGTATCTACTTCTGTGTGCTGGTAAACCCACAACATAAAATGGCTGAAATGCTTCTAAAGAACTTAATTTCTATTGAGTCAGAGAAGTCTTATTAATATTAGCTGCATCCCAGCACAGAAAGAAAGTATATTAAATTATATACTCTTCAGTAAATTGATTTGGAGGTCAAGAAAAAATAATGCACATTAAACATACTTAAGAAAAACTGTTTTAAATTATGTTCTATAACTCCTAATTTGCAATTATCAATGATCTAAGTGTAGTACTTGGCTTTAGTAAGACTTTGGAACATCAGTTTCATGATCCCAAGTAGTTGTTTTTAAAATGAGATTTGGAACATAACTAACCATTCTTAATCTGCGCCTTCCTTCTTTCTTACTCTGATAACAAAAGGCTCTTGGAACTATCCACAAGCCTGTTATTTTGAACTAAAATATCTGAATTCACCTTGAACCAATGAAACCCTTATATTCATAGCTACATCAGTCTCTAACAAGAAGAACTGTGTATTTTGTTCTTATAGAGGCATGATATTTTCTAAACAGACATGGACTAAATAAGGAGTCTCTATCCATTTCAGACCCAACTGTATCCATTTGAGCTCAGTTACAAATTCTTAGGTTTTATTGCTCCATCTATAAAATCTCTTGGTTTCATACTGCTCAGAAATCAACACTGTGGAAGACAGGGCAATAGCACAAAATACTATGTAGTCATCTATTTATTGAGAGAGGCAAAATGAAAATGCTTTTATAGTATATCTCTGGGGCCTAGTTTTTTAAGGGCTTTTTTATGTGACACAGTCCATGCACAAGGATTGTACCACTTCATTTTCTTATGAATGAGTATTTTCCTGAATCACCCCATTTGTAAATAGCAGAACTTATGATACCAAGAAAAGTCTTGATAACTAACAACTATAACAGTGACCAGGAGTCAAGCACTGAAGAAGAGACACTATACTTTATAGCAGTCTTCAGAATGAGAGCCCAGCCCAGTCTGCAATTCCATTAACATGTGGGGAACAATTTGTGGCTAAGTTAAAGATCGTTATTAAAGTATTTAGAGAAAGGTGTTTCCCTGTAAGGATAGAACAGAACAAACAACCTTCTGAAGAGTGAGCTGCTAGTCTCTAGATCCAAAAAAACATGCTAAACAGTTAAATTGGGACCAACACTTTGAGAAACAAAGAGGTGATGCCTTTTCTATGTAACATCAGGGGCATCACTAGGGAGATGTGAGCCACACCAGGTGACACCACAAGAGAGGGTGACACCACTGTTTTCCAAACATCTGCCTTTTGGCAGAAACAAACTGGGTACAGCTGGCCCTTCTTATACACAGATTTTTTTTATACAAGGATTCAAGCATACATGGTTTGAAAATGTTCCAAAAAAGTATAAATTTCAAATATCAAACCTTGATTTTCCATTTTTTATAAGGGACACCATTTTGCTATGTCATTATATTTAATGGGGCTTGAATCCACGGATTTTGTTAACCATGGGGGATCTTGGAACCAACCCCCAGCGTATAACAAGAGTCCACTGTGTTCACCTGTGTCCCTTTTAAATGTTGGAGTTCAGCAGAAGAGATGGTGTGAATGAAGAGAGGCTCATTTGGGGGAGGGGGGGGGCTTCAGTTTTTTAATTTTTAATTTTTTAAAAACAAAAATCTTTTCATTTTATCTGTAAAGACATCACAGCTTACTAAATTTTCACTTTAACCACATAAAACTATATAAATGTAAATATATTCAGGCTGTGCATATGCTATTGTGATTTAAAGGTATAATTTTAATTTTGCTAGTTGTCTATGCCACAACTATTGCTGTTACATTCAGTAATATACAGGAGTTATGATTTATGAGTAATATTAGTACAACAAACATCACTAAGGAGTCTGTATGGTGTGGTATGGGAGGTGGTTGATGGAGGGGGGGGTAACACCATGAGTTGCCACACCAGGTAATGCCAACCCTAGTGATACAACTGTGTGACAGGATTGTTCCAGAACAGGATACTTGGAGGCACAGGCAGAAGGAATGGACAGCTAGCAGTAGCAATAGCAATAGCAAATACATGTCTATACCACTTATCAGTGCACTTAAGCACTCCATAAGCAGTTTACAATGTGTAAGCTAACTGCCCCCAACAAGCAGGTTGCTCATTTTAACAACCTTGGAAGGATGCCAGCCTGAGTCAACCCAGGAGCCCCTGGCTGGTGTCAAGCTGCAGTACCGGCATTTAGCCACGGTGCCACCAAGGCTAAGCACCAGAATAATCAGCAACAGAAAGTTGTTTTTAAAAATCCAACAATGCTGACAGCAATTTGTTCTACTTACAAAATTTCAAAAATGTGGGCAATTTCAGAATTAAAACTGAGATTCTTCTTTTATTATTTATGAGGCTGTATCAGACAGACTGGGGTTATAGTATGTGTGTAGGAGAGATCAATGGCTATACATCTGTACTGAGCTCATTAAAATTATACATGGGAAGAATCATAATCATGATTAATTAACTAGACATAATGGCCATGCCAAAAAAAAAAAACCCAAAAGGACAAGTTTTAGGCCTTTACTTTTGGAAAAAAATATAATAGTAATTTTTAATGTACTATTAAGTTCTGTGTTCTGTGCAGTTAAACAGAATCAGGCTGGCATGAGTTTCTTTTTGGAAGACTGCTATCATGTTCAAAAATTCAGCCTAGGAAAAAGTAATTTGTTGTCATTAAGGATTAATGAGATGTCAGTTTTTAGGCATTAAAATGTAGCCATTGATAAATTACTTAAGGCCAGTCAAAAATGTATGAAATAAAACTGTTCTAATATGATCTTACTTTTTTAGAAGAGTGTTCAGATTTGTTGGCTATATATATAGCAATAGTGCTGGACATAGTGCTTTAATATCACAAACTAAAGACTTTTAATACCAGAATGGTGAAAAAGCAAGCTTCCAAGAACAGCAAACAAACATTGAAGAAACAATAATTCAAAAAGTAATCTTCCTGACAACCAATTTCTGGCTTTTTCAGAGAAGATTAATGAAACTAAACCAAGTCTGGTAATGTCCAACCTCCTTCTCAATCAGCTGTAAATAAAGCAAAAGAAAAAACAGTCAATTGTTCGGAATATTTTCAGAACTATGAGGTGTGTCTAGGTGTCCTTGAAAATATTAGTTCATTCTTCCTGATACTGTGAATCTATACTGCATTATAACATAATCTGGTGAGTTAAGTATTATAGATATGTCACACTAGTGGAATTCAAGTACAGTAATACAAAGAAAAAGAAATCTTCATAGTCCTGTGCCAGAAGTATTTCTATTCTAATTCATGGTGCTATTTTATTTCAGCTGGATATGCACTCTTCCAACATTGGACAAATCTAATATGGATCATAAGAAAACAATAATATAAAACTGTCATGTGGGGTATGTATTTGCAATCAAAGGGCAATTCATTTATGATCAATGCAGTCAAACAGCAAAGAAACACCAGAGTATGAACTGAACTTGCACTCAGTCATTCAGGAGCATGATAGAGTCTGGGCACATCATAAGAACACACCACATACTGACGCTAACCAGCTTGAGAAAAAAGGAAACAGTGTGAAACCCACTCACATATGGTTAGTCCTTTCAGTTTTCAACCATACAACAAAATTTAATTGACCCAATTTACAAAATCCAGACACAAGATGACCTGAAAACACAAACACACACTGAACTAATCATATGTTTGTGATTAAACAAAACACCCACTCGTAGACAATTATTGTATAAATTCTTCAAAGTAAACATCAGATTTCCAAACCTTTCCCTAGCATTTTTCCTTTCCATTTTTCACAAAGGCAATAGCATAATAAAATGACAGAGTTCCTTTAATTGTTACTTATTTGAGAAAAAAATTTAAATGAATAAGCATTGCTGTTTAATGATATGATTAAAATGACTAATTCAATGATACAATAATCAGTCAAGCCACATTAGAAAAATTATACAACATAGATTTCTTTTATTAAATTTAGCACTGCTCCTGTTACTGTAAACATAAATTGTTGCCTGGTGCAAGTTAGATTTGCTTTGATTAGTTAAAATACAGCTGCAATTGTAATATAATTTGCAATTATATCACAAAACAGGTCTTTTACTTTTGTAAGATGCAAAACTATACTGTACGCTGTTGAGGAGGGACCTTAACTCAGCACATCCAGCAAACCTATTCTCCAGTATCTTATGTCCTGCAGTACTCTAGCCTATCAGCAAACCAGGTAGATGAAGTTCTGTGGATCAAATGTACCCTGAAAGTGGTAGTTCCATCCTGAATATAGTCAATTCAACTACAAGCAATTTGAGATACTCTAAGCCTTATAAAATTTTACACTGAAGAACCATGAAATGTACATGCTATTCAACATATTCACTCTGAAGTTCGACACACTTGGCACATTGTTTCCCAAGTTTTTTTTTTAACCCTTCCAAAAAGAAAATCCTGATATCTGGTTACTGAAATACTGCTCTGCTGCTGCTATAACCTCTGAATCATTCAGAAAATTTCTTCCTTTCAAACTTTTTTTAAGGTTTGGAAACAAGAAACAGTCAGATGGAACAAAATCTGGTGGCTCGGGTGGATTGTCTATGCACTCAAATCTCAAATTTTCCAAAACATCCATTGTATGGCCAGCCCTGTGAGCAAGTCTTGTCCTGCAAAAAGATAACATCTTTCCACAGCTTCCATTGCCACATTTCCATCAATATCTCCTTTAATTGGCACAGCTAGTTAGAGTAGTCTTCTGCAATAACTGTTTGGCCCTCCTGAAAATAGTCATCAACATACATTCCTTATCCTTAAAAACTGTGACCATAACCTTTTCTGCTGACCTTTGAGTCTTGCCGTGCTTTGGCTGTGGGGAGCCTCAGTGCTGCCATTATGAGGACAGGTGTTTGGTCTCCGGATCAGAGTGATGTAACCATGTTTTATCAAAAGTGATGAATCATTCCAAAAATTATCTCTAGATTACTCAAAATGATGCAAAATCAACTTAGAGGTATCCACTCAATTTTTTTCTGACAGCATTCCAACATTTTGGCACTCATTTGCCTGACATCTTCTGCATAGCCAACTGCTCATAAATTATAAAACCAGTGTTTTCCTGGGATATCCTTAGTGTCTCAGTAATTGTTTTAGCTGGGATTCGCCACTCTGCCAAATCAGATCACAAACACGCTCAACAATTTCAATAGTTGACACTGTTGAAGGCTTCCCAGACTTTATTGCATCTTTGGTCTCAAAATCTCAGTGCTGAAAGTTGGCACACCTCATCTTCTCAGATGAGTATGATGAACACTTGTCACTCAATGTTTACTTCATAACATATGCATTTCCTGTGGAGTTTTCCTTTCCAGGAACAGAAACTTTCTGATACCCCAGAATTCAGCACTTAAATATTCCAGTATTTTCATTGACATGGTTCTATCAATGAGCTGGAAAAATTCAGAAATTAGAGCTCAGATCCTGCAAATTAGCAATTTACAATACAAAAGCATTCAAGCTACAGTGGTAAATTTATGGTCAGGTTTTGGGAATTATCTACTTGATTTCCAGCCAAACACACACACATCACTCTTTCATTTGGTCATCTGCCTCTGGCCCTTTGGATCATTCTTTGTATGCATCAAAACTGAATCCCTGGTTTCAGGCACCCTTGGAGCTTGTCCAAGGCCTGTGCGATAATCAGATACAGCTCTATGCCAAGTGCTACTTGGTATGGTGATTTGTAAGCAAAACAGCACAAGGAGATCATCTTGGAGTGCCCTCTTCCAGGAGCTTACGCTGAATGAAGCTAGGTAGGTAACTACAAAAGAGAGGGCTCTCTCAGATGTGGTTCTCTCTTAATGATGTGCCTCTTCCTGAGGTTTGTCTGCCATCCACACAGGTACCTTTTCAGTGCCAGACAATCACATTTCTCCCAGGAATTTTAGATAGTTATATTTCTGAAATGTTGCATGTATATTATTTTTGTTGTTTTAAACCAATTTTATGTGTGAGTCACTCCAAGAAGGTTTTTGTTATGAACTGAAACATTAACAAATAGAACCAGAGCTTTCTTCTAGCAATTCTTTCTTTTCTTGTCTTTTTTAAATGTAAAAACCACTCAAGCTCATGATTCCCCCAGATGTGCCTCTAACCAAAGCAACATTGATGAGGCAGTTGGATTTTTCAGTATGTCAAGTAAATAAGATTTTTTCCCCCACTTACCCAGGTAATACTTCCTAACCACAGCTTGGAACAAGATGCAGATGCATTGTGTAGATTTCCACCTGATTGCTTGTAGTTTTGCAATACAGATGTGAGATTTTAATCAAAAGAACAGGGTTGTTCTGACTTCCAGTGGGAATGCGGACGCTATGGCCACCATCTAGAGAAGCTCTCAGATGGGAGAAGCTTGCCGCAGGGATTAATCCTGCTTTGGAGATGGTGAAGCATGATAAATATTCCCTCCAACAAAGGGGATGCAGAGGGGTTCACAATCACACCCCAGAGATCTTGAAGACTGCTGTGAAAGGTCATTGTCATAGAGAAAGTGAAAGCAAAGTGAAAGGAGATCGAGGGAGGTGAAGAGCTAGCCATGTCCATGACAAGCTGCAGTTGAACTGCATAAGCGCCGGAGCCACATCTCTTTTAAAACCAATTGAAGAAATATCACAAAAAGCATTGAGAGTCTACCTAAGAATATATTTTCTACAAAGAAACTTAACTACACAGTAATTAATAAACTATTTGGATAAGTAACAAGGAAAATAAAGAAAAGAAAATAAATTGTGAGGAAATAAGAAGGAATAAGGGACAATAAAATTGAGACAGGACATTATAGTACAAAACAGAGGATATAGCGAATGTTCTTTCTTCTTTTTCTGGCTACAGAGAAAAGACACCCTGAAAGAGTAGAAGAAATTTATAAAAAACATAAAGATTGTAAGGATTGAGAAAAGAAGTGTGTAAAACAATAACAAATATGTACAATAAATAAAAATAATAACAACTTTTCTGAGGGCTCAGGAGAAGCAAGCGATGGAGACAAACAACGAGAGATTATAAACAACCTCCAAACTCAAGAGACAGTTATTTGTAAATATGGAAAACTAATAAAGATTAATTTAAAAAATTAAAGAGACACTTAAACAAGAAGAGATCTTTAGTGATAAAAAGGCAATTTATTGGGAGTAGAAATTGTTTGGAAAGGAATGAAAATATTAATAACTGGAATCTATTGCCCTCTAGAAAATAAAGGTAAATTCTATAAAGATTTACAGGCAAAAATAACAGTGTATGAGTTTTAAAATGTGACATTATTAAGTGATTTCAATGGAGTATGTGAACTGGGGACATCAGTAAAAAAGTTAAAAGATAAACAAGGCAACCTACCTAAATCATTTTTTAAAATCTGATTGAAAATTTGGCTATCATGGGCGGGTTACAGACGGGCAGGAGAAGACGTTTTGGAGGTGTATTCAGCTGAATGCGGAGCCTCCAGACGGCCCGCCCCGGGGGCGTGCTTCAGGTGTTGGAGCTTCCACACGGGGGGCAATGAAGACGCCTCACCTGGGTCCGTTTCGGACCCGGAGTTTCCAAACCGCCGCCTCGGAGGACGCTGCAAAAAGAGAGGCAGCTTCCTCACGGGCGGCCCAAACCGCGGCTTTTTTTTTTCTTTTGCCGCATGAGAGGTGCGCAGCTTCGCAGCTGCAGCGCTAAGCAGCGGCGGCAGAAAGCCTGTCTGCGCATTTAAAGCACCCAAGCCCCTTTAAACTTTTTCCCTGTGACTTTAAAGCTAGGCAGGAGTGGTGTGAGGTAGCAATGTCCAAACTCTGTCCTTCCAGGCGTTTGGACTTCATCTCCCAGAATCCCAGACCACAGGGCAAGGTGGCTGGGGATTCTGGGAGATGAAGTCCAAACGCCTGGGAGGACAGAGTTTGGAGATTGCTGGTTTGGGGACCAGTGAGCCAGGCATGGTGGGAGGAGAGAACAGGAAGGGTAGAATAGAGTAGATAGGGCTGGGAGGGAACACATGCCCTGGGAGGCGAAATGATGTCTTTATGGGACATCATGGGACCTAGTGCCTTGTCAGTGCTCCCTGCCACTTGATCCCAGGCCCTCTCTAGTTGCCCTTTGCCTTTGGGGGCAAGTTTAGAGGGCATCAAAAGGTCTTGGGCACATTCAAGCTCCGGGGTCTCTCTTTTTTTTTCCTTTGCCGGCTGGCGAATGCGCAGCTGCGCAGGGCTAAGCAGCGGTGGCAGAAAGCCTATGGGCACATTTAAAGTGCCCAAGCCCCTTTAAAACAATGGTGGTCTCCTGCCAGCTGGTGATCAGCTGGTGTTGGCATCCTTGTCCGCTTGCACTTTGCCAGTGTCAGCAGCATCATAGATGCCTCCTCTCCTTTGGTCCCCGCGCTCCTGCTGAATCTGCAATGCGCAGCCACAGCTGTCTCCGCTGCCACCGCTGTCCCCCTGCCATCTCCCCTCACCTCCTTTGTACATATGTCAATATTTACAGTTTTAGCGTTTTTTATTGTTAGGTGAAAATGGCAGAGGAATGTGTGTAGGGGTGCACTTTAAAGTCCAAACTTTCCAAGCAGCGCATGCGTACATGTTGCTCTAGGGTTAGGGTTAGGGTTACGAGACTTAAAATGCGCTGTAGCTGTGCTGCAGCTTCCACACCTGCATGGCAGCGGACGTTGCAATTAAAGCCTGACTGCAAACTGCGCATGTTCCAAGACCCCAACTCACTATGCGACGGAGCTTTTAAATGGGCAACTTAAAGTAGCGGCGTAGCAATTCTGGTGTACCGGTGCAGCAGCTCTCATGGCTTCTTCCACTTCTCGATATGTGTCAGCATTCAGGTAGGACTGCTCCAGTTTCTGCAGTTACTCCAGTTTCTGGGACTATATAGCTATAATGTCAGCCGTCTCAGTATGAGACCAAGACGTCCCCCTGCCTTTTTTCGGGGTGCTGGTGGATGGCTGAGCCATCCTGCCTGGTGGCAAAGGGGAGCCGCCACACAGCTGTGCCAGGAGCAGCCAAACTGTGCCCGTTCCCAGGTGAAAATGGCGCAGGAATGTGTGTAGGGGGTCACTTTAAATCCCAAACTTTCCCTTTTCACTTTCTACAACCAAAACATCCGCCGGCAAAAGTTACAACTTCCCGCGGTTCTAGCAACGCATGCGCACAAGTGGCTCTAGGGTTAGGGTTACGAGGCTTAAAATGCGCCGCAGCTGTGCCTCAGCTTCCACAGCTCCATGGCAGCAAACGTTGCAATTAAAGCTTGGCTGCAAACCACGCATGTCCCGGGACCCCGACCCATTATGGGACGCAGCTGACACGGAGCTTTTAAACCGGCAACTTATATTTGCGGCGTAGCAATTCTGACGTATCGGTGCAGCAGCTTACAGACGGAGCTGCGCAGGTACGTATCAAACAGAAAAGAAGCGGAAAAAAGCAGCACCTTTTTAATGCCGCTTCTTCCCGCTTGGGGCGTGCGGGGGGCGTGTTCATGACGGCATTCAGGTAAAGCCCGTCTGAAGGCTCTACCTTCATGACGTCATGAGTACATCCCTTTTTGCCCATCTGTAAACCGCCATGGATGCATTGAGGCATTTATATGATCAGAAGAAAGATTACACATTCTATTCAAACAGGCATAATTCATTGGCTAGAATAGATATGGTCATGGTATCCAAAACATCAGCAGGTGATTTAAAAAGTATGGAAGTGATGCCAAGATACCTTTCTAACCATAACATGCAATATTTGAGCTTTAAAAAAAAGACAAAGTTTATCATTGGAGGTTGAGATTATTACAGGACCCAGAGATTGTGGAAAAAAATTAAAGACACATTGGTGAATTTCTTCAATGAAAAGGTAAGAAACCTAGGATAAGATTAAAAATTTTGCAAGATGCAGATAATAGAAGAGATTTGGCTGCACCTAATATGAAATTATACTTTGAGGCAAGCTGTTTATCTTGGCTTTAAAATGGGTGAATTTAAAGGCTAGGAGATTGTTGGAACTGGATTGTTGGAACTGGAGAGAAAGAGATTAGGAATATAGAAAATGTAAAAATATAAGAAAGTATGAGAAAATATTTTAAAAGGATCATCTTAATTTTACCAAGATGGTTATCACCACAGGAAGCTCTTTATAGAAAAGAAATGTATAGAGAAGAAAAGTGGTGTACATACAAAATATTATTCTAGAGAGAAAGGAGGAATATAGAATTAAAACATAAAATGAATTACATGAGGGAGGGAGGATTTAATTTAGGTTGGTTTCAATATAGGCAGTACTCCTGTGAAAAGACAGGCCCAATGTCATCTCGTCTATCCTTAAGAAGCAGAGCCCTCCCTGCAGTCCATCTGCCTTGGTCCAGGCCTCAGAGGGAGAGAAGAACGGCTGAACTTGGTCCCCTTCCCCAGCTCCATTCCCTTCTCCTTTTGTGTCGTGTCTTTTTAGATTGTAAGCCTCAGGGCAGGGAACCGTCTAGTTAAAAATAATAATTGCAAGCTGCTCTGAGAGCCTTTAAGGCTGAAGAGCGGGGTATAAATACCATCATAATAGTAATAATACTCAGTGGTAGACCATGGGCCAATGCCAGTCCAAAAGCCATTGGCTGCCACTCCCTGGCAAATTCAATGGCTTTTTTGTTGTCTGTTCTCCTGACTGTGCATGTTATGGAATAAAGAACTCAGAAATGCACTCACACTCTAGCCCAACACACACTCTAACCCAACAGCAGCAAAACACAAACACACTTTTCTACACAGCAGCACTCATTCACCATCCAAAGAGAAAGGTCAGGATCTTCATTCTCTTCTGTATATAAGGCCAATTCCACACAGAAGATGGTCCTTCAGGCACCTTGGCTTTGGTTGTTTAGGATCAGATCAAAAGCAGCATTTTGTACTGCACCCCAAAATATTACAGTGAAGCCAGTGAAAGACTTTCAACACCAGTGAAATATGATTAATATGATAGCTTCTCCTCTGTAATCTGACTGTGCTTTTCTTAACCAATTGACTTTTCTAGACATTTTTCATAAGCTGCCCCACATATAATGCACTGCTCTAATAAGAAGAAGTTTGGAGCTCTGCTTAATTGTGTCTCCTTAAGCAGTTAGAACACCAGGGTATCTGCATCAATCCATATCTTTCAAATTATTAGTTGCATCCATTCAGTAATAAGGTGGAAGTTTCAGTCAGTCAATATCTTTTGCCAAGTAGAAATTTTAGAGAGGCAATTAGTAGACCGCATCCACTACATGATTACCAAGAACGTTATCTCAACTTTCCTAATTATTTCTCAGCAACTGCCCTGAATGGAGGTCAGACATCATGGCTATGTCCTAATAATTTATACTATTAATCTTTGTGGGTAAATCTAGCCTAATGTATTTTATCAAAGGGTGCAAGTGAACCCTGTGCAGGCGTGAAAAGCCATTTGTGTGAGGCACAGAAGCCACAAAGAAGAATGTATCATTTATAAAAGCAAGCATGTAGTGTCTGGGACTATTTTTGGTTTATTTCAAGTGTTGATCACTGACCCAAGTAGTGACATAATCTGAAAGAGGCTACTGATTTTATAAGGCCCTTATTGCACAAAGCAGGTTATTCACATTTGCAGCAGGTTTATAGTGCCTTCAGCTGGGGCCCACCACAAGATGTTGACCCTTTTCTGTTGTCCTCCAGTGAGAGACCATTTTAAATGTCTCTTTTTAATTAACAGAAAAATCTATTAATGATCTCCTTTTCCAATTCTGTTGTGCTATCATTTTCAATGCAAAAGTTCAATTGTGCTATTATGCTGATTGCAATCTGGTTCCCCACCTCCTTTTCCAGCTTTCTAACCCCATTCAGGACCATCTCTGTCACTACAATGCTATGCTGTGTTAATGCTCTCATTCTCTCTTTCTCTCTATCTTTCTCTCTCACACACATCTAGAAATGTAAGAGGAAAAGGCAAGAGAGTCTTAGAAATTATTTTAAAAAAGCATTTATTTCATTTACCTTCTGCCTCTTCTTTCAGACATACTAATCACTGCCACATGAAAGCCAGGGATAGATCAGATGGATTGATCAGAAGCTGCTGACCTTCCTCTGTCAGCAGTTAGTTTAAGGGAAGTGAAATGTTTTTGTTAAAGGTAAGGCTTTTCATTTATATTCCGTGTATGTGTGTGTGTTTGTTCATGTGTGCTGAACAATGGAAAGAGGTGGAGATGACATCTTTGAGGGAGTCATAGCCAGGCAGTGCCAAATGCTGTGAAGTAATATGGTTTCTGAATGGATGATGTAATCCCAGAATGGTTCTGACGGTGCAAGGACTGAATAGAGTTTTTGCAGGGAACACCATTGTAGTGAACACCCTTGTGCAATAAGGCTCTAAGTGTTTCATTCTCCCCATTTCTCCATTAACCAGAAAAACATCTGCCTGAGAAAATGAAGATGAAACAAATGTTTCACACATACATGGCACAATGCCTTCTTCCTAAAATAAAATTTTTAAAAGTCAGCATACAGGCTGTGGATCAACTGGCCACTGCAGTGAAGGATCAGAGGGAGTATCTCAGATCTAGTACTGGAATTATCAAGTCCCAAATTCACTGCTGTCCTTTATTTCAGGAGTGGAAAGTCTTTGAAGGGATGCACACAAATGATCCTCCACCATATCCTTTGTGATATCAGAGGTCGAAGAGTGGGGCCATGCCTTCAGACGCCATCAGGACCTCAGGCATAATGCTGGCTTTATCCAATCAGTGCTTTAAGAAAAAGAAAGGCAGAGGAGGAGCAAAGTATGGAGAAGACTCAACCAGTATCTTCTCTTGCTTTTCTGCTCTCTCACCTTAAGATAGCTCATCTGTCATAGATTAAATTAACTGGCTCAACAGGCCAAATTTAGACTGTTGTTTAGAGATCTCTTCTACTTTGTTGCAACCTAAAGGAAGGTATCAGGACTTGTAGAAGTGATAAGACAAGTGTCAGTTGCCGGTTCTTCTTTATCATAGGAGGGAAAATGTATAGTCACTGTGTTTGCTCTGAACACCACCAAATGATGGGCACATCAGATTGTTTCGGTTTCATGTCACTATACATACCTTCCATCTTAAATCCATCCCATACTGCTTTTCTTCTGCATTGATCAGTGGGTTTTTTTTTATTTGCATAAAAATATATTTTAAACAGATGTTGCCACAACACACATTTTATATACATATTTTTTCTAAAATTATACCTATCTAAAGTATTTTATTATAAAAGACCAAATTTAAGTGTATTTTTGGGCTGCAAACTGAATCACAAAATTCAGACAAGTGTGGAAATTGAAGGATACCTCCAATCCACACATTAACTAGGGAAGTGTGGATTAAGACTGTTCATATGGTAATTTACACAGATCAAATTCATCAAGCATCCTAAGTGACACCAAGCTGGTTCTTATCACATGTTATCAGCCTGTGAACCAGTCAACTGCCTTTAACTAACTGAAAAAAGTATAACCCTTTTCGGATGTGAGGCTGGAGTGAAATGAATGAGGATGTGTGGGGATGAGAAACATTATCTTGCACTAGCAAGCTGTTTCCACATCTTATGGAAACCCATTAAATTATGTGTAGGGCAAGAAAGACTTCTGCTGCTATGATGTTGCATCCACGACATTCATGCATATTACTTTCAAATTCATGTCTAACAAGAACTACAATTTCATGACATTTCCAATGTCTTGTATATATTTTCTGTAAAACTACATATGAACTGGTTAGTCAGAAATAATTTAGTAACAGTGTTCTGT
Source organism: Sceloporus undulatus (assembly GCF_019175285.1). NCBI lineage: Eukaryota > Metazoa > Chordata > Lepidosauria > Squamata > Phrynosomatidae > Sceloporus > Sceloporus undulatus. Next base: position 168,447,563 of record NC_056524.1, read on the forward strand.
AAAGCACCCTAAAAGAACACAAGAATGGCTGCATGGCTGTTAGCATTCGGAGCTGTGAGTGGGTCTAGTTCTTCCTTTTCCAGCGCGGCTGCTGCAGGTAGCTTGAGCCAAGGAAGGAGGAGGAGGAATAAGTAGAAGACAGGAGGCCGACTCAAGGTGCCAATAGACTATTAATTTACTGGGCATTAATAAAGTAGCAATGTATTAATGGCTATTATTACATTATCGGTGTTCCCACAGACCACTAAGCACAGGATCATTATAAATCGCAAGGTAGTTAATACTATCCTATAGGTCTGCAGAAGATTACTTCCTAAAGCAGATTTAAATTTCTGAGAGATTTAAATTACATATTCAGTGTTTTACACAATGCAGCAGGTATCCTACCAAGTGTGGTAGTTCAGTTTGACAGAAGAGAATCACTTTCTTTTCCCTCAGCTTTTAATTCTCCTCTTTAATTTTATGATGGGAGTTTCTGTATCTGCATGTATCATTCTCTTTGTGAGGGCAGCACACAAATGACAAAACATCACATTAATTTGTCCTAAGGACTGTGCAAGCTTTCATAGCCTTGTTATTCCCTTCACTGTTAACCTGTGACAAACACTGTTTACCTACAGCTGTTATTGGTTTCATATCTCTGTAGTACATTTTAATAGTTCAGGGAATGTAATTGCCTTGAAATATCTCCCAGTCCGTGATACTTAAGGAATATTAATGACAAATGGTTTTTAATTTAATCACCATCGCAAGTATCTCAAATTTCTAAGAGATTCCTGGACTAATGTATATCCACAGAAGTAGACAGTAACTAGAATGAGTTATTCACCCTGCATTCCTCATCTAATACCATTGTTGTTGCTGCCGCTCATGTTGTGTGCCTTCAAGTTGTTTCTGATTTATGGTGACCCTAAGGAGAACCTATCATGGTGTTTTCTGGGTTGAGAGTGTGTGACTCACTCAAATTCACCCAGTGGGTTTTCATGGCCAAGCAGAGAGTAACTGACTTGCTTGGGGGTAGAACTAGCAGTGGGTTGTGTGAGGGCACAGATGACCATTCAAAGAATCCTGTTAAGTTAAGCAACCTGTGTTTTCCTTTGAGGTCTCTATGCCTCACATAAATGGCTGATTAGAAAGATTTTGAGTTGAGATCACTGAAAAACAGGGGGAAAGATACTGTGTGGCCAAACCAAGCATCCACTCTAACTCTGCAGTAGCATCGGATTGTCAGTGCCTGTTGTTACTGGTTGTGAAATCAAAGAGGAGGGCATAATTACTGCGAGTGTTGAAGTTGAGCATTCATGGCAGTCAGTATGATCTTTGAACTCAGGTTAAGTCTTTAGAATGTGCTTTCTTTTTGATATCACTGGTCAGAGAGGGAGAGGGAAAGCATTTGTTTACAGATAGAATGTGCTTAGAATACATCACTCCCCTGCCTGGAATAGGTAGAAGTTTAAGAAAAGGATTGACTGCTACTGGAATTGAAGTGGCCAGTAAGATCAAAACAGATGAGACTGAAGGAACAGAGGTCAGTGCCAAGTCACCCACAGACAGTATCACAGATGATATCAAGGTCTAAAATGGGACCAAAATTGATCCAGCAGGAGGAGGATCATTAGATAATTCAGCACAAAACAAAAGCATGGAGAGCTTCTCAGCCATAGCTTGGTCAACAAAGTAGAGGCAGAGTACAGCAGTTTATTAGAACCTTCCTGATTCTCCACCTTGAAATACGTCCTAGCAATAAGGTTTAAAGTGAAACTCTTGTTATGGACTCTTGAAAAACATCAGCAAATTGAACACTGTTGGACAAAGGAAGCTGCCTGACTCATCAGGCCAGCCTGATTCCGACAGGGGCAGGAGCCATCATTCCATGGCAATCCTGGAGCCCCAGTAGAAGCAAGGTGGGATCAGAAAGCCTGGACTGGCTGCCAGGATGGGAGGGCAGTGCTTCCGGCTCAAAGGGCTGGGGACTACAGCTCCCAGGATGCACCGGGGCCAGAAGTGACATGGTTGCTCAGCACCTGGGCAAAGCTGGTGCCGGATTGATTGGGGAGGCTGGAAGGGGAGGGACTTCCAGGCCTCCAGACTGGGGATTGGTTGCTTGGCCTATTTAAGGCCGTGTGGCACGGGTGGCCAGCACCATTTGTAGAGGCAGAGTGCAGCAATTTATTAGAACCTGCCTGTTTCTCGACCTTGAAAGACTTCCCAGCAATGAAGCTTAAAGTGATACTCTTGTTATGGAAAGCTTGGGTAGTGACACATCAGCAAATTGAACACAATTGAACAATATGGCCCTCTCCAAAGCAAAATAAGCATGTGTCATAACCATTAGACAAAGTGCCTTTCTCCCACACATCCAGTGAGTCTGGGAGGAGAGGAAGGAGATGGAGCTCTCAAACATAAAAACTCAATTATTTTGTGGTTGTTTAGAAGTGGAAATATTCCATATTTCAGCAAATAACTAAAACATCAAGTGCCAGTTATGTTTGGTAATGCATGTAGGATCTGAAGCAGTGGCGATGGATTTCATGTGATAACTCCTGGGCAAGGAGAAATTGTACAACACTATCTAACTTGTAAATATCCCTAAAAACAGATAAGATTGTCTTGTTCTTGCTGAAAGCAAGAAAAATTAGCACATTAAGGCACATAGAAAATAAAATTGCTAGGAGAACACAACAGATTTATAAAGAGATTTAATATATTAAAAATTGATATAGTCCTTATAGTATTTATGTGTCCGCAACTTGGTAGCTTCCACCATGGTATTATTTCTTTAATGTATGAAAATGAGGTAGTGTTGTCTTTCAAATTCAAGAAAAACAGACATTATACAAGAAAATCCATGTGTACCTCTGAAAGTACTGGAACAGGAATATACAATGTACAAACACTTTGATGGTGTCAGCTGGGGGGAGGGTTGGTGAAGGTTTGAAACGAGAAGAAACATTTTCTTCTAGCACTAAGTTCTTCTATTTTTCCCCCTTATTCAGATCAAAGAACACTAGCAGCATATTGCTGCTCATCTTATTCTCTATTTTCAGTTTGTCCCTGAAGGTATTATCTGATGTAATGTTGAACTGACTGGCTTTTGGGATCAAAACATTCTCATAACCCTACATCCCTAAAGGTTTCTGTGATCATCCAAGCAAAATCTGCAACAAATCTGGCAAATTGAAAAACATTTGATTTATTGAGGTTGTAGAAGAAATAGCTCTAAATGCCTATTGCACTGCCCATCTCTGTAAGGAAGCATACAGACAAAAAAGAAAGGGGAAAAAAGCAAAGCAGAAGACTCAGGTATTCATTTAGCTTTAAGAAGAGCTGTAGGAGCTACTGATAATCAATTCATTCAACTCTCTGAAACTCACCTAAACTTTAGCTATTTTTAAAACAGTTTTCCAAGTCAAGTGTTCTTTTTCTTTTGTTTTTCAATCATCCACTCAGAGGCCATTAATATTCATGTGAAACTGAAGTTTCTCCTAATGGCTATCAACAGTTTTATCAATATAAAGGGCAAAACCTATATATTGGAAATAATCCTCCTTTGGGACATTATCATATGAGCCCTGTTCTCACCATAGTTGTGCTAAAGAAAATGGAAACATACTAGTTTGTCAGCAGCCATTATCACATGTCTTTCCAACTGCAGGACTGGAGCTGTTTCTGCCATTGCATTTTCTTTTGCACTCTCCCTTAACCCTGCCTCTTTACCCTATGCTTGGAAGACATAGCAGCAATGGGTTAGAAGCGATGTATGATAGGTATACAGGGATGACCTAGTTAAACAGGGATGACCTAGTTAATGGGGTGCAAGTGGAGGGATCCTTAGGTGGCAGTGGTCATGTCCCCCTGGAATCTGTTATACAGTGGAAAGGAGAAGCCATACATAGTCAGACTTTAGGAAAGCTGATTTCAGTAAACCTAGAGAAATACTGGGGGTGATTCCATGGTCAGAAATATTAAAAGACAAAGGAGTTCAGGATGGATGGGAGTTTCTCAAAAGGGAGATACTGAAGGCACAATTTCAAACTGTTTCAATGAGGAGGAAAACATCTTAAGAAACCAGCATGGATGACTGAAGAACCTCCAAAGGTGCTAAATTTTAAACGGGACATATATAAGAAATGGAAAGGGGGGAAATCAACAAAGAAGAATTAAAACAAATAGTGAACATGTGTAGGGGTAAAGTCAGAAAAACTAAAGTGCAGAGACTGGATGGCCATCTGTCAGGGATGCTTTGATTGTGAGTTCCTGCATGGCAGGGGGTTGGACTGGATGGTCTTTGTGGCGTCTTCCAACTCCATGATTCTATTCTACAATTCTATGATTTTTTGACTATAATTGTCGTTTAAAAGCCCCATGTGAAAATCCCCTTGGCCTGACACCACTACATATCTAAGGACAGTTCCATCTTCTTGGGTCTGGTGGAGGGAGCTTCACTTCATGATAAAGTTCCATCTGTGGTGGCTCCATCCTGCCCATGGGGGGAATACATCAAATGACAAGAGGCAGGGAATCACACATTCAAGTATCATCGTTCTTCCAATTGATTCCTAGATGACTTCCTGGATAGAAAAATATATCTGCTGCGCTTGAAACAGCCTGGGGAGGGCAAAAACATGGTAAAATCATCCTTATACATGGTAGAGGGAATGAGGTATATTTTAGAAATATATATTCACAAAATAAAATTGTGGGGCGCTGGAGAGACAGAAGGCTTCAAAAATAGCCCAGAGGCCACATGCAGCCTTTGGGCTACAATCTTCTTCACACCTGGTCTAAAGAGATGCACTGGATACCAATAGATTCTGAGCTTAATTTTGATTTTGACTTTCCTTGATATTGATCTTTTACAAAGACTGGTTTATATCCTGAAGGATTCCCCCTTACATTCTCCCAGAAACACATCATAAAATTTTATCAACTGTTAAGGAAAATGGGGCGGGGGGAGGACAGAGTCACATATTGCATACACGAAATTACAATAATCTTGTATCAAGATAATCTAATATCAGCAGCTCATAAGAAATACACGGAGAGACCAAATTTCATACCGTTTGCACAACTTTCTTGAATTATATGTGGAATCAAACGCTGAGCTTATGGCAGTTGGAACCACACCATACAGTATAACTCGATGATATACACTTTTAGTTATCTATTGTTCTTTCTTTTGGTTTTGGTTTTGAACTGGACTGTAATAAACAAACTGTATTACAGATAACCATACAACTGTGAAATATTTGCTTAGGATGTGACAGGTGGGTGAAAGGCATGTGGTTATTTGTATCAGAAACTGAATAAATTGCCAGTGTTAAAAATGTACAAACCAAGAATATACATGCATAGGGGCCCTGCATGTGAAGAATTGATGTAGAGACCACAAAAAATGGATGGATGCAAGTTGGGGAAGAAGAGGTCCCAAGTCAGTACAGGTGCTATCCTGCTACCCTTATGCACACTTTTAACTAAAAGGATAAGTAGGCATGCTGGCAATAAGAAAAATTCTAAATTCCATATTACCATATTGCAATCAAGGGGCAAAAGAATGTGCCAAGCTTTTGAGATTTCCAGTTGTCTTGATTATAAGTCAATAGTTCTCAAACTTTTTAGCCTGGTCACCTCCTTTACATCTACATGCAAACATTGTGCCCACTTGTCCTCACTTGACATAGTAGATGAATAAAAAATACTTTCTTTGTTTAGTCTATGTACTTTCTCACATTCATGTATATTCACATTTCAACATTTTATAAGAAAATAGTTCTAGATAGGCCAGATTTAACAAAATGTAGGTAGTGGAGAGACTTGATTTGATGTTAACGTCTCCACAACGTTTTACGATGGCATGAAAGGAAAAAGGACCTGTAGATTTTACCTACTTTGCTGAATATCTGAACACAGTGCTCATTTTTTTCCCTATAGTTGATACTTGTATATGAGCTTCCTCTGTTATTTTTAGCATCACTTTCCTTGTCAGAATGAGGAGAGACAAAGCTAACTCTACAGACTGAGTAATTTTCTTCTCTTTGTTTCCTCCCTCAGGCACTTTTCAGCTGAATTTTTGCAACAGATATTCTCAGTTCTTCCTTTTATTTTCATTAAATAATTTGCTTTTCCTCCTGCAACACAATTCTAAATATCAGGTCTGGTATTTTATTTCAAGCTATGTTGGGCCTTATTTCTAAATGTACAGTTGTTTTAAGCATAACTGGAATGCACAGCAGATACTGTCTGAAGAACACACAAGCCTGCACATTTTTGTAGCATTTTGGTTAGTCCTAATAAACGCATTGACTGTGAATGTTGGTTCATTTTTTCTCTCCCTCTCTTTCTCCCATTCTCTCTCTCATGGACCAGCATAGCTATCTTTGTGTTTGTTTTTTTCTTAACTGCCATTGTGTGATTCTTTATCTTCTAAACCAGTAAACTACAAAGGAAGTCATTTTACAGTTAATTTGTTGTACATGTTGGTGTCGATGTAGAAAATAGATGTGCTATTTCTACTCAAGACACTGTAGAAATTAGGTTGTGCTTTAAGATCAATTACAGATACAGTCACAAGTATAAAGCACTGGGAAATGTGTCATCCTGACATTTAGACACATAAACTTATTTTTCCTTCCATTCTTCCTCTTTCTAATTTGGATACCTATTCATTTCAGTATAGTACTATAACATATGGGTGATGAAAGAGAAAAATTGCTTACCTGTGCCCAACACTATAGAGTCAGTACATTCCTGGTCTAACATATTTCTTGCTGGATGTTAGGATGTGGCTATTCAATTTTTTAAAGCTTTCCTATTCATACACTTTCATGCATACACATTTTCCTATCAACACATACAGCCACAATAATTTTGCCTTTCCCTATCTTGCATTATGCTTCACAGCATATCATTAGGATTAGGATAAAATTGACTTAGAACTGGAAAATTGTTTCAACTGTCAGAGATAAATTGCCAAATTACCAGATTTTATTACTCCAACCTTGTGCTCTTCTACATATAACAAAACTTGTCAAACAAGACACATTACTTGTGTGTTTACATAAAGAAGGAAATGTGTTTATAGAGAGAGATTACAAGTATGGAAGAAAGACTGCACAAAAGAATATACTCTTTGTAGATTATATACAAGAATCAATACGATTGCAATTCTAATAACTCAGCCCTAAGCAAGCTGACACAGAACTCCCATTAAATTTAGTGAGGCTTACTAATAGCTTATGTTGCAGTCCTGTGTAGTATAACCACTGGGTCCAGTATTAGGGATGGGGAAATCTAACCATTTTGAACTTTGCAAACCAAGTTTTTTCTGTCCTGAATATATGATTTCAGAATTTTGATAAATTCTTCCAAAATGAACTGAAATGAAAGTTTCAATTGTCTAAACAGGCCTTGTTGAATGTATAGGAACCAGACTTTAAAGAGCTAAGCAGCTGTACCATACATGTCAGTTTCCATTTCACCTTCATGTGTGTTTTTAAATCCCAAATTCCTTTGCGAATCTGAATAAATCTGTGAATTTTCAATAAATCTTATAAAATTCTTATAAAAAGGAATTCTTATCCAGTATCTACTCAAAAGAAAGTCCCACTAATTTAAAAGATTCTTGCTCTAGGCATACCAATATAGGATTATATTTTATGTGCCATTCTTAATATGTCTTAGTTTTCTCTTCAGATTTAGTAATCCATCTGCTAATTTCAAATTTCAGGAGATGGTGCTCTAATGAATACTCTGAAATATACAGTCAGATTCACCCACACTTTGTAACATATTAAAATCAGGACCTTTGATGTGGCTCATAAATATGTCAACATCTATTTGATAGTCTGAAAAAAAGTTTACTTAGCACAGAAAGGAGAGTTGCTTTACTATGTTATTACCTTTATGAGATACATTTTCCCATTCATATGTCACATCTCCCACACACCTATTCCTATTTCAATTTAAAATTTAAACCTTTGCCAGTCAGTTGAATTTTCCTTTTATCTTTTTTTTCATGGTGCACGCACACACATACACTGAAACACATTATCTTGCCCGACCTGCCAATGTTCTTACTTTGTGAAATGTACGATGAAAGAAATGCATTAAATGCTGCACTTCTCCTTCCCATACTTCCTTCCTCAGGAAGCATTGCTCTGCAAGAACAGCTATTGGGGGGTGGGGGGGGGGGTTATGTGACAGATATGCTCATCATTGTGTGTTGCAAACTCTCTGAGGCATCAGAGGAGGGGGGAGAGAAGCACACATGAGAGTCCCCTGCCTTCCTTTTTGATGCCTCAGAGAGCTTGCCCGAGGTCTCTGAGCCATCAAGGGAGGGGAGAGCAGTATGCGCGCACCCTTCCCAGCTGCTCCCTCCCTCCTGGGCTTCCCCCCATCCTAAGGGAGGAAATCATAGGAGGGAGGGGTGTGTGCGCACATGTGGCATGACACTTGTGAATAATCAAATTCATGAGTGTCAAAGCCGTTAATGCGGAGGGACAACTGTAGTGTGAAGCTCTCCAGGTTTCAGTATTCTAGATATTCAGAAATACCCAAGAAATATAATATCCTAGGAGAACTAGGAATTGAGCCATCACTGTTGATGTTGCAAGAACCTTTTCAGGTAATATATTTAACATAAATAAATATACTTAGGATTAGGATAGAAGATAGTCTGGTTTTCCTCTGGGGTGAGATGAAATTTACTCCCCACTTTTCTTATGTAGATGTAGATATAGCAGTCTTCAGGTGTCCTCAGCTTTTGTAACAACACAATACAAACATCACCAAGGAAACAACTAAATGACATAGTCAGTTCATCACTTGTGACATCACAACACTGCGATGCCACATGGTTCTGCCGCTAGGGAACGGCTTTGAGTTTTCTGTTCTAAGAAATAAAGGAGAGGCATGAATGAAACCCATTTTAGCAGCCCACAAAGTTTTAGATAAATATCGTCAGTCATTTACCAATGTTTTAAAAGAAAAAGGGATGCTGACAACAAATATAATGTCAAAGAGATGGAGCAAGCAAAAAGGAGCATGTGTCATTTTTCCAAAACACAGCACACTATTTCTAGGGCTTAGTTTCTAAAAAGGTCTCCCCAGTTTTTGTGAATTATCCATTCTAACCTGTAGCAAAATCTTCCTTTTTCTAAAATTACTACAGATATTGGACAGTTATATCAGTCTTCGCCAATGAATTAAGATTATTATTATGGATTTTTCTCCTCCAACATCCACTAAGGTGTTTGTGTAAATAAATTTTTGCAAACCACCACCATCACCACCCCAGATAATTTTAAATATCAATTAAAATATGTCAAAATTCTCATAATCTTGCAGAGAGAAACTTTTGAAATTATTTGTTTTTGCATACAAGAACAAAATAAAACTCACATCCCAAGACATCTGTATCATGGATAACTTTACAAGCAAACACAATGATAGATATAGTAGTCAAAACAGAAGATGAAATATGGGGATGTATTTCTGCAATATAAAATATAATCTAAATTGTTTCTAAACCTTTGTGCCTTTATTAGTATCTTTGTCTGCATTCCACAGTCATCTATGAAAGGTGGAAATAAAGCAAACGTACTTTATCTTTGTCTGCTAACAACTCAAACAATTTGACACTTGTGGCCATTGACAGATCTTGTAGTGTAACTCATTTTGGAAATTTTTGGAGAAGCCTATTTAGCAAAGCCTGCTTTCCTGCTAAAGATAATCCATGGCAGTTTTCACATTGAACAAGTGTATTTGCTTTTTGGCTGGGAGTGACACTCAGTTTTAGAACACAGAATATACTATTATTTTTTTAGTTACTGCTTCATAACTTCAGCACTCTTTTCATCCCCTCCAAGTTTGGATTCCAGATGTAACTAGACTACGAGCAGCCGTAAAGAATGAGCAATTCTTACCTAGAACAAAACCTCTCGCTGTATACAAGACTCAGAGGAGCTATTTGACTGCACCTTTTACAAGTTATCTCTACCCTGCATATAAAATAGGCTTTGCTTTCTTTTCTGCAGGCAGTAAAATATGGAACAGAAGGATTACAAAATGAATTCCAAACCTTTGAAAATGAAATACCTACTCATATTATCCATTTTCAAGAGTCACCTACATTAATGGGTAAATAAAGATCATGGTGTGTACCCCAAAAGCACATGGAGTACAACTGTTCTTTATTTGTTATGTTTCATTGTTCATAGTCAGAACTACTGCTCTGCCCAGCACAACAATTTTCTGTACAATAAAGCCAACTATGATAACCAATCACAATGTGCATTACCCTGCATAATGCTGCTCCACTTCATTTCAGGGAGCATGTAGCCCACTTTATGAGCTTTCATTTCCCAGCCCTTCCCCTTCCAATGCACTTGTCTTCCAAGAATTTATGGCAGACTATTGCAGTGGTGGAGAGAAAGTGAATCGAGATCTACTTGCAGATCTCTAGATGGTTTGATGGTTTGCAGTACATCAGCAAGTGTTTCTCATGGCCAGATGTTTAACAAAAGCAATAACAAAATGAACTACACAACATGCCCAAAATTATCCTGGGGAAGTGAAGAACACCCAGGACAACCCAAGCCAGGAATGGGAGGCTATGGAAAGACTGTGGGCTCTGTTCACTTCTGATACTCAAAACAAGATCCCAGTTCAGAATGCTTTACATCAGTGATTCCCAACTCTGACCTTTCAGGTGTTTTGGACTTCTGTTCCCAGAATCCCAGACCATTGTCCAAGATGGCTGAGGATTCTGGGAGCTGAAGTCCAAAACATCTGGAGGACCAGAGTTTGGGAATGACTGCTTTAAATTCTATGGGGTTTCTTTTGCACCAGGCTCAGGTTAATGTATCTCAGGATCCTTGCAAAACACAAAGTTGCTCTCCCAAACATGGTATTTGCCACACCCTGGCCTATTGCACTGGGATGTTCATAAAATTCATAACATATGCAAAATCAAGGAAGGAACAATAGCAGTTCACACTGAGGCACTATAACAAGAAGAAATAGGGTAAATAGTCTTTTTTTAAAAATGTTAGAAGCTTTATCAATAATCCCTTAAGAGGTTGCAGTTCACGGTACATTTGAGAGTAGATGTGCTTGGGAACACCGTTTTTCTTGGAACAGAAAAGTAAAGAAATAATTGAGTTGTTTTTTTCAAAGGAAAACTATGGGGAAGGGGAGAAGAGGATTTCAGGGATAACACAGCACAGGTCTTGGGAGTATAAAACAAGGCATTCCAAAGGAAGAAGGTAAAGAAAGAGAAAAAGATTCAGGGGAGGAACACATAGGGGGCAGAACAGACAGGCAAGAAAAAGCAGCCTGAACCTGCTTTTTCCAAAAGCAGTTCGACACCCTTCCGACGACATGGGCCACTCCCAAGGTGGCCCAAATGCACATGGCCTGACTCCATGGCAGGCATCAAGCTGTGCTTCTGGGTATATATTCATGTGCACCACTGCACAAACACACCACTGGTGACTGCCTGCTGCCTATATGCCATCCCATTGGATGGCTGTCTCTTTGATCAACCACACAGTTGCACCTGCAATCCTCCACCAGTACAGGACATCAATGTGCCCAATAAAACACTGGCAAAAAACAATCATGGAGAACCCCCACATGCCCCCTTCACCTCATGACCCCTATTGGAGTGTTTAGTTTGTCCATGCTATAATTGCATCCATTGGAGATGTCACGCTTTCACTTTTTTGCATTGCTGCCCCAACCATTTAGATACTCGGGCTAAGTTCTTTTTTAATGTGCATCTGCACCGGTGTGTTCATATAAAGCTTTAGGGTTAGGGTTTGGATCGATCACTCCTTTAGAACTACTCTCACAATGGGGTGTTGATATGCAGGGTCAAAGATACACATTTATCAGGCTGAGTTGGAATATCCCAGCTCCTTTTTGCTCCAGTTTTTAGCCTGGATTGTGGCTTCAATGAGGCTCCTTCCCATTTTGGAAGCATGCATCATCTAAATGCCCCATCTCCACAGGAGTTTGAAACCACTTTAATTGGCCCATGTGTTTCACCCCATGGATTGAAGAATTTTTAAAGTCCTGTTTGGGTCATATGTGCTAATGGGGCATATATAAGTACAAATAAGGGGCACAGCGTCATGAGCATTGCCCCTGCCCCAAATCCCTGCCCATGCTGACCTCAACATTTTGGTTTCTCACCCTCCTCCATTAAGCAGGGAGCTCTGAGATGAGCTTCACATTTAACATAGTAAATAAAAACACATACAGTCACGGGAAGTAAAATAAAGCAGGGCCTCCTGTTGCATAGAGCCTCCTTCCAATCTTGCAAATCAAAACAGCAAAACTGGACACAATACAAATGGGGGCAGCATGCATGCTCCATACCCCTTAGAAACTAATATACCCTGTTTGCATGTAACTCCTGAATAAGGCCCACCACAATCAGTATTCAGATGACATATTTCAAACACATTCCATGGTATATTGTAAACTAGCAAAGGAGGAATGAGAGGAAATGCTTGTAACATTTTATTTCTGCAAAGAAAAGTAAAGAGGTAGACGAGATGCAAGAGAAATATTGTTGTGCTCATAAATGCACCAGACTGTCTTAGTAAGCACTCTGTTGGTGATCCTTTCAACATTTCAGATGCTTTTTTTCCCCAAAGCTGACATGCCAAGTGCACAGTCATGCATTTTACCATATAAATGCTAAATGATGAGGCTGTCATCTTCAGAGGCCAAGTTGCTGTAGTTTTGATGCTAACAATTTATGATGTATACAAGGTTATATGAAATACACTTACAGCATTATAAATTTTTTGTCCTGTCAGAGCAGGTACTCACCATTATAGCTGCTGGTCAGTAGATGTGACATTGGTGAATACCTTTCATATGAACCATCTAGTTCATGTAAATATATTTAGGCATTTAAAAACCATATAGAAATCATGGGCCATGGTATCCGCTGGTGTTTAGTGCCAGGACCCCTGTGGATACCAAAATCTGCGGATGCTCAAGTCCCATTAGATACAATGGCATAGTAAAATGGTATTCCTTATATAAAATGGCAAAGTCAAGATTTGCTTTTTGGAATTTAAATATTTTAAAAATATTTTTGAGCAGTGGATGCTTGAATCTATGGATTTAAAAAATCCATGGATACAGAAGGCTGACTTAACACAAAATACCTTTTGCCAGAATATTTTTTGTCATACAGCATAGGAATGTTTAACTGCAGAGGGTGTCTCAGCCCTCCGTCACCTTAATGTGCCACCATGCAGTCAAAAATGAAATCAGAAGTGATTTCTCCTTTCTGTTCATGGCTGTTTACAGGAGGTTTTTAGGAGCGAGGGTGGTTCTTTGAGTTTCACCATTCAGGGAGGACTCCTGGAGGTGACTTTTGACCCCCAAAATACAGTAAGAGTTCTGCAGGGTTGGGCACTGCAAAACCAACAAAAAACCTTGGTACTGTACACAGAAACCCCTCTCTTGCTATAATATATAGCTTTTTAAAAAAAACTAGTGATTTCATACAGTTAGCTTTAAAAAAAAAACACTTGGTTGGCATTTTCAGTGTCAGAAATAATCCTGGAAACATTTTAGTATTTTTGTGCTGAGCACAATTCCACAAATATTTAGTATTTCTAAATCCCACTGAAATCAACTGAAGTAGAGTGAGCAATTGAGTTTGAACTGTTTCTAAGCTTAAATCTGTAATATTTCTAAGACACCTTGAATATTGTGTTGGGTAAAAGGTGCGATATAAATTTAAAAAATAAATAAAATCATACAATTCCAGAAAAATTATGATTTTTTCGCAAACTGATTCTCATGGAACAAGAACTGTGCCTTGAATTTTAGACAATATGACAAGTGTTAATTTAATCTTTCATTGCCATTATAGCTGTTATCATGGGCCTTCAGGTTAATGATGATTTATGGCACTCTATCCTAGGGCAAACCTGCCATGGGGTTTTCTTGGCAAGATTTGTTCTAAGGATATGTGTCACAATATTCTTTTTGGGCTGAGAGAGTGTGACTTGTGGGTTTCCATGGCTGAGAACAGGTTTAAACTTGGGACCTTCACCATCCAGCACTCAAACCACTATAGCCAGTTTTGGTCTTTCCCAGTAATACATTATCCCACTCCATCTTCAAAGCTGAAGACATGTAAGTAAAAATAGGAAATCAAATAATAAATAATGTTTATTTCTTATGAATAACTTTTCCATTTTTCCAAATGAAGCAAAGTAAGCATCAGCCACTGGCCTTTATCCCTTTCTACAGAAAAGAGAGAATATGGGAGAAAGAGGAGATGAACGTCTGTGCTCTTCTTCTATTAACCAAGTGAAATGATGCCACAATCTCAGTTTTGAGAATTAATAAAAGCATCAGACTCAGCATCATTTCCTCATTCAAATGAGCATATGTAAGAGTAGGAATAGACAGTCTGGAGTGAACAGACACCCCCTGCTCTTCCACCATCCATTTACTGTCAAGGGAGAAAGAATTGGCGGACTGATACTGTGCATTCCTCACATATTGATAATTGCCACCACCATGGCAACCCCTCCTAAATCTGGACACATGGATCCCTCTCCTCCACCAACACCACCCAACAGGCTTACCATCTGTGGATACAGAGGGTAGACTGCACTTGGAGGAACAACGATTTAGCATATATAGTTATGATCTCATCAATGTTCAGTTTGTGAGCTAGTCAGAAAACAACACAGAGATCCCTGAGAATCTGCACTTGAACAGACAGATTTTGTTTGCACTGAGCTCCATCCCAAAGATGTATCAGAAATCACTATATTCTTCCCTAGCTCCAAAGCTGTCACAATTTTATACTTTCCCAGTGTGGTAGAAAGGTGTGATATAAATCCTACCACACAGTCCGCCCTCGACATACACGCCCTTGACGTACGTGGCTTCAAGCTTATGTGGATAGCAAGCAGAGAGGGATAAAATGGCACATGCGCCAAAAGTGTGTGCATGCACTGGTATGCAGGAGTGTGCCGCCATTCCAAAAAATGGGACTCCAGCATACGCAAAATTTGCCTTACGCGGGAGTACAGAACGGATCCCTGCATATGGCAAGGCCAGACTCTGTGTGTGTGTGTGTGTGTGTGTGTGTGTGTGTGTGTATAGTTGGCAGCCACAGTAATTGCTGCCACTGGGAACTCCTCATTCCTCTTCACTACACATTTTGATCTTTTGTGATGTGACAGAAAACAGTATCTTACAGCAAATCTATGACCGCTAAGCTTCTATTTCAGCTCAGAGCATAAATATATGCTCTAAATTACCACTGCAAGCCAATCGGGTACATAGTGTCAATAATTGTAAAATGAACAAAGGAGAAAAGAAGGTACAGTTTATGTTGGAATGTTGCAATAAACTACCATATATCATGAGGGGAGTGAATGTAGTCTGTGCACAGAATCGTGTGCTACTTCATTCCTCTCCTTTTATATGGCCAAATTTTGCTTACGTATTTTGTCCAAGATTGCATTTACACTGCAGAATTAATACAGTTTGACACCATTCAGCTGCCACAGCCCAATACGATAGAAGTCTGGAATTTGTAGTTTTGTGAGATCTTTAGCCTTCTCTGTCAGAAAGCTTTGGTGCCACAACAAACTAAAAATCCCAGTATAGAACCATGATGGCACCAGAGCTCTCTGACAGAGAAACTAAATATCTCATAAAACTACAAATTCCAGAATTTCACAGAATGGAGGAATGCCAGTTAAAACTGTTTCAAACTATATTAATTCTGTAGTGTGGCAGCAGCCCAAGGTCAGCATTAATTATCACAATGATTTGTTGAAACAAGCCATCTTCATAAATCATACTTTCATGCTGGCATGTGTCTGACAAAGTACAATTAAAATTACCCACCATTTACAACACAGCTAGCTTTGGTGGTAGTTAAAAGAATGAAAATGAAAACTTACAGATTCCTTCTCATGGCCGCACTGGAATGGGGTTTGCAAAGTGGAAAAAGTCTGGGATGAGACTAGGCTTATTTATATCACAATAAATCAAAATTTGTTGCATTATCTGAACATTCTCAATTTAACTTTGTTCATGAGGACTCTTGTGTTTTTATGTACTGAGAAGGGAGCACTGTATAATATTCAGAGAGCATTGACTTGTTAGAGAACTGCCAGGTACAGTGATATTTTTTTTTAAAAGAAATCAGTTCAAAGGTCTCCACATCTCTTTGAAAACTCAGATGTCACCAGCCTGTTCTTACCTGGAAAATTCCTAACTTTACTGCCATGGATATTATTGCACTGGGAATCAACTGGCCAGTCAAGGCTATGTTACAAGAAGGCACAAATATACCCTGCAAACCTCTGTGAATCAGTTAATGCATATTCAGTTTAGTGCCTTTAGCCATCTGCCCAGATTTCATCAGACTAGCAAATGCAGACACACAAACTGTATAGAAAAAAGGGGAACAACAAATGATATCTATTACCGCTTAAACATGTCTTATTTTCCAAATGTACAATACTATATACAAAATGACAAGATACAATGGTAAACTACAATCAACAATGTGCATATGACAAATCAGGGTAATTGAAGTCCATGTAAACAATGTCTACAGTGTTGGCAGTGAATGTATTTCTACTGCATCAACACCATGAATAATTCACAGTCTAGAAAGCACTCATAGATGGTACCTGAACAAACAATACATGAAGTTGGAACCTGTAGTTTTACTGGTAGCACAGTTCTTTACTGGTGGTATTCCAGTTATATTCAGTATTCACAGTATTAAGACGGCTACCTCCGGAGTACTCTGTGGCCATTTCGACTCTACAGAAGTCTTCATCAGCATTTTTGAGTTATTTTGCCAGAATAATATTGTAAGTTATGTGTTCCATTCTTCCACAACATTCAACAACTTGACTTCAATAATAAGAAGAATGCTGGTCAAGTTGTTGAATGTTGTGGAAGAATGGAACGCATAACTTACAATATTAAGATTCATTTCTAATCATAAACGTTAATCTGTCCATTTCTTTTACTTCTTGTAGTTTCAAAATCCACTCTTTCCAATTTGGAGGCTCTTTATTTTTCCAATTTCTCGCTATCACTAGCCTTGCTGCCATTGCAAGATAGAGCAGTACCCTCCAGTACTAGAAGGAAGGAAGGAAGGAAGGAAGGAAGGAAGGAAGGAAGGAAGGAAGGGGTTTTCAACAACAACAAAAATGGTTACCAGGCACTCAGTTAAAGCCTTATGGCCATGTACCACTCACAAGTTCCCTCTTTTAGGACCTCAAGAATGCTTTAGCTGTGAATTCTTGCACTGGTTGCACTAGGTGATCCTTTAGATCCTATCCAATTCTATGATTCCATGGTCTTCTCTTTTTGGCCAGGGGAGCAATGGGATTCCTCTTCCCAAAGGACAGCAACAATGATGACTAATCTCATTAGTATGTTGTTGGTAACTGAGAGGGGAAACCATCTTTTTCTTCACTGCTGTTGTGTCAAATCATTGGTTTTAGTTTATACAACCCCACGTTATTAAAAGAGTTAAAAATAAACCATCCCCAGCTCACACCACAAATGCTGCTCTGCTTTCATACTGTTGTTATTCATGGCTTGGATCTATTTTGTAACAAATATGCAAGACATGATTAGAGGTAAACAATCTTTTAAGTAACAGAGTTCCAGTTTTCCCCCTTCCTCGCCTTTCTTTTCATAAATTGAGCTGGCTCTTTATAGAAATAATCATATATAATTTGCATCAACTTTAATGAGCTGTTATGTCCCAGAGAAGCTCTTCTTACAAAGCAATTCATACCTCTAAGACTTTCTGCATAAGGATGCCAGTAAACTCAGGTAGATGCCACTGCCTTGGAACTGATTATACTGATGCAAATTTACATTATAAAGCTTTTCTTTGCCCTCATTATCACTCAAATGCTACGTACAAATAAAAATAAAAATCTTGAATCCTTAAAGGAATGAAACAGGGAAATTGGGTACCAGTATAGGAGTTTATATCCATCATTTAACAAGGCACTCTTCTGGACCATAGTAAATTTTATATTTAACATACCTTTATAAATCCTTTCAAAGAAACATCAAGATATTTTATAAGGTGTTAAGTAACTGACCAAAGCCCAACAAATAATATTTGAATAAACCCTGAGCTGTTGTGTCTGCACTCAGACACTCATAGATGTTTTAAGATAAATCTTCACAAGATTTACAACCAATAAGCAAATGTTATTTTATGTAGTATTTCCCTGTAATATTTACCAGTTCTTACAACAGAACACTGAATCTGGCCTCAGCTACATATTCGTGGTGGTGGAGTTTACATGTAACTGTCAGTGGCTGCAGCAAGAACTATAACAATATACATGTTTTAATATAATCTCATATAACTACATGGTACTAAAGGAGACACTTGCATTCTTCAGCATGAGAATTTTCCCTGAGGATATTGAGTACACCAGTTTTAGCGCTGACTTCAATTTCCTGAACTGGATTTCTTAAAAGAAATATAAATGTGGAGCCTGAAGCAAAATGTGGTTTGGATTTCTCCTGTTCAGAGTACTGACCACATCCTTTCATTTTCACTCTTTCGTAGTGTTCCTCAATAGTATATGTTTTCCCTTAAACAATCAGCCAGTATGCCATGCCCACGGAATATGTTCTCAACCATTCCTCTTTCCCTTTATTCTCTTCCCCTTTATTTTAAGTCACTTTATTTTTGCATGTGATAATCTCCTAAATTCTTTGAGCAGTGCAGAGCCAGTGAAGGGAAGGCTCAGATCCACATTATTCTGTAGAACTGTAACTTATGAATAAAGCTAGAGATTCATAGGATGTATACTCCTAATGAATGAGAATTAGTGGAAGGTGGGTGTAAAGATCTAAAACACAGTTGAAGTGTAACTGAAGTCATTGAGTGAACTGAAACAAAGGGACAAAACAGACAGACCGGGGGAAAAGCAGCTTGAAGGCGCCTTTTCCAAAGCCATATTGAAACCCCACTGCCTGCTCCCAAGGTGGCTGAAATGCACATGTCATGACCACACAGTGCAGCTTCAGGCCACACTGCTGGGTACTTTTTTTTTTACTGTTCCCACCACTACCACACCATCCCTGTGCACCTTCACAAGAGTGAACCGCTGGTGACTGCCATCCCACTGGCTGGCTGTCCCTGTGAACCCGAACACATTTGCATGTGCACCACTTCATCGGAGCAAAGCCTCGGAGCAAAGCATTGGAGCAGAGGTGTGCCTATGCAGATGCCGGCAAGGTACCATCATGCCCCCCCTTAACCCCTTTTTACTCCATGCCCCTTCTTTGACTGTCTGTTTTGTGTATGTTGTATGTTATCACAGTTTACAGCAGCTCTGTCCCTTTTAAATGCACTCCTGCAATGGGGTGTTTACATGCACAATTAGGGTTAGGTTTGGAAAGAATGCCCCTTTAGAGCCGCCCTGGCATCGGTGCATTTATACGTACACATGAAGGTGTGCAGTCTCCGGGAAGAAGTGGACAAATCCAGCTCCTTCTTAGTCCAGCATTTCTCCCTGTGGTGTGGCTTGGGTGTGCTTTCCAGCCAGCTTCAAGACATGCGCCTTCTAAATACCCTGCTTCAAAGCCAGCTGGAAACCTGCTTATTTTGAACTTCTATTTCACCCCAAAGTCAGTTTGTAACCAGTGAAGTGATACACACTTTGTAACCACAAGCTTTGAGAACCAACTACCAAATGAGATACCATCATTAGCTCTTTCTGTAAATCGAAGCTATTTTCTTCTTGTTCACAACGGAGTGTCTTGAAGTGATTATTCAATAACAACATCAAAACACGCTACCAAGTATAGTAAAATCACTCAAGAATAAAGAAACTTAAGGAAGTGAAGGACCAAGGGTTAGAGAAATAGTTATGAAGGAAGAAAAGCCTCAAGCTATTTAGGAAAAGACAGGATAGGAATCCTATGTAACCTGAGTCTCCATAGGGGCATCCTACATTCATCTATTCTCTTCACCAACAGTCTCGTTTTCAATACCAAACTGGATTTGCCACTTCATTGCCACCCACAAAGACTAGTTCCCAATGCCTTTGTTCATAAATGACTGTCGGTAAAACTAGACTTGCCACTTCATTGCCATATAAAGAGGATTTTGAATTTGAATTGACATTCTCACACATCAATGGCATATATAGGTCTGTCCCTGGCTTCCACTCCACCAAATGCACCTAAGGATGTAGGCTTTAGTCTACAAAAGCTCATGCAACCAATTTCTTTTACTCAGTTGGTCTCAAAGGTGCTACAAGATCTCTCTGCATATTGAATTCATCTTGTTAGATTGGGCCCAATTTTCTAATTGGTTGGGGCCATCCTGAACCCTGATTCTGTCTTCAGAAGTATTAGCAACCTCCCACATCTGGTCCAAGTATTCTCAAAAACTATAGACAGGGATCTGAGATTACATCTGCCAGTGTCTTTAGTATTTTCAGATTATGATGCCACCTAATAGCATTCTCTTAGCGGCAGAACAAGCAATAAGACACCCACACCCAGTAAAGATCTGGACACATTTGGCCTTGTCCTACAATGGCTTTCATTCGATGTCTAATCATTGTTGAAATAAATTAATGGACACATCCACCTTAAGCAAAGCTTTTCACTTGCCTCCCAGATGTGGCTCAGAAACACGTGTGTTTAAAAACACAAAACCACCATTCTCAAACAAACCTAGGCTTCTCTATTCAAGATTAATTTTTATTCTCAGTAATATTTAATATTAAGCAAAAACTTAACAAGAGGAATTCCCTTTTTGCTGCTAAAGTAAGAAAATTAGGGGGGGAGCAAAGTCTCTACCTCCAGCAGGCTGTTTTAGAAAATTAATATTCATAAGGTTGCCTTTGAAGTATCACACAGGGATATGTAAGTGAATTCAAGCACCGCCATGTATGCTAATAGACATAAGGTGAAATGTTAGAGAAATTACAATGGAAATGAATGACAATACTTTAACATTTAGAGAACTGCTTTAAAGATGTATGCTGAAATTACAGGATAAATTAGTTAAATTCTGCCCTTGTTAATGGTTTAAATTATTGTGAAGCCTCATCTTTACAACATCTTTTTTTAATAAAAAGATTACATTACGATTCAAACAAATGGACAGATAACAACAGCCCCACCACTATCACAAGGCAGCTATCTTTCCATTAAGGCCCTTTGATACACAGAAATTTTTAACAGTTTTGTCAGTCTGTAAAATAATAGATTACTTGACAAATTCCAAATTACTAATGAGTGACAGAATTTGTTTAATCCAATGAAGGGAGCAATTAATCACATCCATTATGATCACATACGCAATCATTATAATTGTTATATACACATTACATGCATGTCACTCACTTATACAGTTGGCCCTCCTTACCCATGGATTTTTTTATACACGGATTCAAGCATCCACGGCTTGAAAATATTAAAAAAAAGTATACATTTCAAGTATCAAACCTTGATATATTTTTTTCCATTTTGTATAAGGGACACCATTTTGCTCTGCCATTGTATTTAATAGGTCTTGAGCATACATGGATTTTGTTATTCACGGGGGCTCCTGGAACCAAACCCCAGCAGATAACAAGGGTCCACTGTAATTCACATTTGGGGTTGCCCACAACAGCCAAATACAATGTCCTCCCTCTCTCCTCCTGGCTCAACACCAAATCTAGGTATACCACTTACAACAGTTTTAACTAAATTACCTTTTGCTCCAAATCTTCCCTCTGTTGCAACATCAAGTGGCTGTTTACCATGTGTCCCACTGTGCCAGCTGATGCCACTGCTTCCGATGCATCTCTCTCTTTCTCTCTGAGGTCAGAACAAGGCACCCAACCATGTGATAGATGCTGGGCACTTCATTCTGACTTCAGAGTGAGGTCAGCAACAGCAGATCTCAACAGCAGCAGTGAGCACAATACAGTGGGATACACATGCAAACAGCCATCTGGCATCCCAACAGAAGGTCCAAGATAAAAGGAGGGGGGGACACTGGGCCAACTTCGGGGCCAGAATACTCCAGGATGCTCCCAAATTTCTCTAATGAACATTATTCCCATTTTTATTACTTTCAAATTTGACCTTTGACAAAGGAATCAAACCATGTTAGGGAACAATTCGTGAGGGAGGGCTCTTGATTGGCAAAGTCTAGCCATTAAGTTTATGTGCTTAAGGGGATATATCGCAAAGTATAAAACACTCTTGACTAGCATTAAAGGCTGCCTAGAGCACAGTTTGATCACATAAGTGCTTTGATGGGAATTCACAGCAGGGAAAGAAGTTTTGTATACAAAGGAAAGTCAAAGCAACAAGCTTCTTCCTAGTATGAGGGAGTGGGTAATAACAACCTAAGTCCTTATAAAAGCATTGGTGATTAAAATAAGTTTTGATGATAATAATAGTGATTATCATAGGCACTGATATAGACAAAATGCAGCCACTGAATCTTCATCCACCCACAGAAGATAAACATTCTTGAGATTATGCTCTCTCTTCCATATGTATCTTCTTGACCAAATAACTCATTTTTTAAAAAATGAATCAAATATAATTAGTAATGTGCATCTATTTCATCCAGATCATTAAACAAACATTGCTGTGAACTTGTTTTATAAAGTGCTTTATTTAGTGTTCTTTTAATACATGGCACACTATGGGTGGATGAGCAGGTGGTGGTAGTGGTGTCTGTGTGTGGGTGTGGAAATGGCAGGCAATGAATTGGTAGAAATGTCTACAGTATGTTCTTTCCATAAGAGACTACCAAATAACCAAAATATTTGCACACTGACACCAGCAAAAAAGTTTAAAATGTCTGTTTATTTGGCTTCAATCCCCTTCGCCTTCAAGTTCCTCCATAAGAGTCCTTTCACACTACAAAACTATCTAGCGATACCACATTAACTATTATAGCAACATCAAATGGAATTAGCCTGGGACTTGCAGTTTAGGGAGAGGTATTTATAATTCATAGACAGAGAGAGTTTTAGTACCTCACCAAAAAACATAGCCCAGGATTACATAGGATACAGCCACAGCAGTTACAGTTTAATCATAGAGCTATAATTGTGTAGTGTAAAAGAAATGCAGATGAGACACCGTTCACAAAATTAGTAATCGCATGAATGTTCACACAGGATTTTTTTAAAAGAATGAATAGCATTTTTTTTTCAGAATAGGACCTGGATGAAAGTGGAGTATGGACTCTGATAGTTTGCTCCTCGCTGTGGTCTCAATATAGTTTGGGAGCTGACACTTCTGGGTTACGCTAAAATAATTACGCAGCTATTAATGCATCAATAATAATCATATACAGTTTGGTTCTGCCCTGCATACATAACGTGATTACTGAAACTGCAGACAATAGCCTATGTAAAAGTCACCCTCCATCTTCTGACTCTGACCCCTACTTTAGAAATATGGTATGAATTAATCCATAGATGTATTGAAGTGGTGTCATTATATTTAGGTGACATCACCTTAATCCAAATGTATGTGGCAGAGAACATGTAAATGTCCGATTGGCACATAAAGATTTTGTGAGACTGCAACCCTGCGCAGTTCATTGTGTCTATATAATTAAATTTTGAACTGCAGGGAGTGCTTCCTTCGCAACCCACCCTGTAGGATTAGCCATTTGTCATTGGTAAATGGAGCCTTTGCTGAAAACTAGAGCACAGCAAGCATAACCCGTTTGAATTGGAAACAATTCAAAAACAAAGACAAAGGCTACAGAGCAAACACTTTAATATCAGCCACAGGGGAAACTCAGGAAGCTATCTACAGTGAACACCTGGGAAAACAATTTGATTAAGGATAAAGAACATGGTTGTAGAGCGAGGAAGTCACGGCTAACTAACCTGCTAAAAGTTCTTTGAAAATATTACTGCCATCATATACAGAGGGAAAGCTGTCATTATCACCATTTTAGTATATGTACTGTGTTTTTACCATCCTTTTTCAAATATAAACAGAATTGACTTTGCTAAATAAAATTCCTGCATTCACATAATCCTAATTGCTTCCCCTCCATTTCAATAGCAAAATTCATCTGTGAAATGCTTCTCCTCCTTAATTCCTAAAGAATGATAGTAGACAAGGCTGACTGTCACTGAAACTGTATTCCACGTAGTCAGAAAAAGTAGTGGTTAAATAAGAAATAAATTGTAACATTCCCATACACATACAGTACACGCAAATGGGAAAGGCTAAAAAGTTTCTGTCTTTGTTTCAACAAGCTTTTAGCTACCTTGACATTTACCAAATTCAACACTAGCCATTTGATGAGAGCAGACCCTTTTCCTAATCCAAACTGCACCAACCCCTGCTGAGATTTGTTCTGAAATTTACTCATTTGTCCAGTATGAAAACAGCAAGGAAGGAGAGAAATCCTGGATGAGGAGAGTCAGGAAGCACAGGGATACTCAGAAAATTTATGAAGCCAGAGGCAAGTATAATATTGAGGGCTCTGCTACTGCCTTTTCTTCAAGGACCGATGAGGGGAGGCTTTAATGACAAAGGTTTTGGTCCTGCTAAATACAACACACCTGCCCCCTCAAAGAAAAACCTTAAAAAGCAGTTTGGATATGTCTGAATGTTTGTTTATTTATTTGTTTATTTGCAATAGAAAGGTAAAAGGTAAAGGTGGCCCGTTTGACAAGTTTGTCTAGTTGTGTCTGACTGTAGGGGGTGGTGCTCATTTCCATTACGAAGCTGAGGGAGCCAGCGCTGTCAAAGATGACTCCATGGCCATGTGGCCAGCATGAGTAAATGCCAAGGCGCATGGAACACTGTTACCTTCTCAATCAAGTGATACCTATTTATCTACTTGCACTTTTACATGCTTTTGAACTGCTAGGTTGGCAGAAGCTGGGAGTAGTGATGGGAGCTCAGTCCATTACACAGCCCTTGGACCCTAAACTGCCAATCTGCTGACGTTGCGATCATCAGAGTCAGAGTCTTAACTGCTAAGCCACTGCATCCCATCTGCAGTAGAATATATCTGTTATTTATAGTCTCAATATCTAGGATTCTAAAATGTTTAAAAAAATACAAAGTCTAGTTGGTTCCATAGATTTAGCTGATGACTATTATAATATTCTTAATGAGAAAATGTTTTTAAATCTCAATTTTGCAGAATGAAGACAGGTTTGAGCAACCTGCACAACTTAGGTTGTATGTCTACACTTACTACTTTAAGTTGGTTTCCCATTGCTTGGTGCGTCTATTCATAACTTACTTTCCAAATGCACAATTTTGTCACCTTTTGATTCCCCCAGGAATCCTCTAACAACCTTCATAGTACAACAACAAAGCAGGATCACAGCTTGCAAATCTTTATGAAACTGCCTTAAGAAGATTGCCCTTCATTTTACTAGTAAGATGCAGCGACTCTTAAAATGTTCTTGTTTCAGTCCCGTGGCAGCCTGCTGTTCTTTGAGTGATCGTCGAAGTACTCAGAGATGTGAGGTGCTCCATGGAAAGGACTGTAAGGAGTGGGAAGTGTGCTGAGTTGAAATTTGTTGTTTTGAATGCCTTTAATACAATGTAGCCCTCCTGCTGAGAGTTTTCTCTGAAAATAACCCTCCAGATGTAAAATGATGACATGATTGGCATGGCAAAATCATGGGACTTTCAAAATGAAAAGCCTAGCTGCAGATTAGATGGAAGAATCATCAGCTGAATGATGATTTAGCAGAATTCTCAACAATGGGAGAGGGAAGGAGAAGAAAAAGACTTTCATACAAGAACCCATCATTCAATGGAAAGGCTATACATAGTAAGGATCATTAGGAAGAGTGAGGCAGCTGCCACAAGGAAGCAGGTGCAGAGGGGCAGGGACTCATGTAAAGGTATTGGAGAACAGGGATGTGTGTGTCATGAAGTCTAACATGCCCCTTCTATATAAAATTGACAGCTCCAGGGGCTATAGAAGATATCTTCCTGTCATTGACATGGAAAAAATATTCAGAATGCAGTCTTGTTGGCATCTATTTGTGGAACAGCTCTAGTCATTTATCACAGCAAGTATCTTAAGACATAGTTTTTTGTGGGTTTTTGGGCTATGTGGCCATGTTCTGGAAGAGTTTATTCCTGACGTTTTGCTGACATCTGTGGCTGGCATCTTCAGGGATGTTGGCATGGAAGTGAGTGGGGTATATATATACTTGTGTGACCCTTGGTTGAGAGGAAGTGATTTGCATGTTAATCTGTGTGATGGTCTATTGTTGAATGGCAAGGCCTCAGGGTCCAACAACAGACCAACACAGAGATTAACATATAAATCACTTCCTCTCAACCAAGAGTCATACAGTATATATACTCCACTCACTTCCATGCCAGCATTCTCTAAAGATGCCAGATGCTGGCAAAACCTCAGAAATAAACTCTTCCAGAACATAGCCACATAGCCCGAAAAACCCACAAAAAACTAAGGATGTCAACCATGAAAGCCTTCAATTTCACATATCTTAAGATAGCCTTGGTTGTAAAATACCTTGCTATAGAAGCAATTTGACCAGTATTATTCCCTCAAAGGGAAACAGGATGAGCAGCCTTCCTTATTTATGAGCCAGTGTCTGATCAGGAATTCCCCAGATTTTGAGCCATGTAGGGCATAAAGTGTGAGTAGTTTTAAAACACAAAATACAACAGTGAAGACCAGAGGCCTTTTGCATTCTCAGCACATCCCAATTCTGCTCATGTTTATTAAACTTTCCTTTCTTTAGTGTGCCTTTTATTTGTAGGCAAATATTACAGTGGAACTCTCTCCATGTGTATTCAGAAGTAAGCCTTATACTGAAGTTGGGGTGGGGAAGATATTCCCAGAACAAAAGAACTGAGACCTTCACTTTAAAAAAACACCCTTTACAGTACCTTTACCTCCTTATCAATAATTACTTGGGTCTATTTGATGAAATTATAGTTTATTTTGTAGTTGACACACATCACAGAATTGCTTTCACAGCAGTCATATCTTTGTAATTAAAAATCCCAATATGTTTGTTATGGGGACAGATATATCTGCTAACACAAAAAGTATGCCAAGAGCAACAGAAACAGCAGTTGGACTTAAATTAATGCTTTCAGCTGGCAAAGCCAGATCCAGCAAGCATCACTTTTGCCCCTGACTACACCATTTGTATCAAAATAATCTTTAAATAAAATCAATCTTTGTGGCACAGAAAATAGCAAACCCCAAATAAGCTAATGATTTGTGAAGGTTAAAATCGCTCAAGTTGTACAAACATACATATTGAAAAAGTTATGGTCCTGGACTATAATCCAATAGAACTATCCAGTTAAGGGGCTTCTGGAAGTGATAAGCTATAACCCTTATTCAGAGAAGGATCTTATACGGTTTAGAGTTCCACAGAAGGGACAATTCTACCACACAAGGCTTTTCCCATCAATAGAATAACCTGATGGGGGCAAAGCTGTAATCATTTTTTCCTCTTCTGTAAAAATTAGGTAGTAGAGGAAAACTTTCAGGATACAGATTTCCTAAATATTATATCCAGATTTCTACTGGTAAAGCTTTCAAGCAGTCTTACACCATGATATAGGTAGCATTACTATAGTAACAGATTTTTTTTCCTTCCTCAATAAAATGTCAAACTTAGAAATTGGTTTAGAAATAGGGTTAGTAAAAGGAATTTATTTCCAGTCAAATAAGCTTCTTTGAACTATGGCGTACAGAGAACTCTCCTTTACTCAACTAAATCACAAGCTAGACTATTGGAAAAGAATTAGTCATCTAGGACAACTGCAAAACAGTTGTTAAATAAGATTAAAGGTAGCTCTAGAGTAGATAACAATGTCAGACTGATCACTGGTTCTACTGAACTATTGGATTTGCTCTGTTCCTCTTGCAGATTATAATGAATGAAATTATTGCACAAGGTTGCTGGAAAGACTTATCCATATATAAGGAAAGCACTGTGTGCACTTTCATTCTTTTCAACTACCTTTCCTGAACTGCTGCAAAATTAAGTTTCATCCTAACAAATCATTAGTGGCAAAAAATCAAATGCTGAGATACTTAATCAATTGTTTATTGCCTGTTTGATTGACTAATATTTCTTGCAGGTAAGAAATTGTATTGTACAAGAAGATTTTTTTTTCTACACAGCAAAATAATCTAGGTACATGTATGTTTCTGGTGCTACTTCACATATCACAACTCTAAGATACTCATTCAGCAGAACTATTCCTGCACTGTGGTGATACAATTTTGGGCCTGATCAACACACTCACATCACAACAAAAAGTCTGTGCTATCATTCATATGTTACAAGGATACCTATTTTCTTACAAGATTATCTCGCTGAAGGAAAATTGTAATGTGTAGAGAGGTCTCATAACGCTACAGGTTTAATGGATTACGTGAAATGTCACTTCCAGAGCAGTTTGTTGAAAAAATAAACAAGTAAAAACACGGAGCCTTGAACATTTTAAAGACTGAAAAATTCATTATTCCGTAAATGTTTGTGGACTAGACTCTACTTGATCTGATATGTGAAGTGTTAGTCCAAGTTTGCAGGTTTATGTACAAAAAATCAACGAAAGCAGTGTAGTCAGAGGAATGTGAAATGCAAAACAAAATAGGTATGATGGTAATTATATCAAAACTTAAAGGGCATATAAAATAGTTATAGTGACATTCAGAAATCATGAGCTTGTAAATTTTCTTTTAAGAAGAATGAATATAATCGCATGCTGAAACTATTCAGAAGTGAGCTGTGGAAGGATGGTGATCTGAGACCCAGAATTTCCTCTTACCAGTGCTCAGTTATGAATGTCTTCAGCATGTTATTCTATTCATTCATCTTAAAAATAAATTTACAAGCTCTGCAGAAATATACGTAAAAAATCCAATGACAAACAGCCTTCCAGTGATAAGAAACATGATATTATCTGTTTCAAACAAATTCACATCTTTGAAAAGAAAGAGCCAGTCCCAGGCTTCAAAATAAGCAAGCGGCATCAAATAAAAGAGCCACTGCTTCCCATATTATTAAACACCCTAGAGAAATAGCTACTAGGACACAAATTCATTTTCTAAAAGGAAATGGCCTTACAATTTCTCCACAGCATTTGGCATATAATAATTAGAAAGAAACACTATTTACACTAATTCATAATTCAGACATAAAGATCCAGTAAACAATGGTTCAGTACATGATGGTTCATCAGACTGTGATTGTTAACTTCAGAACTGGGCCTTATGGCTAAAGATGGGAACTGATGGCTGCTATATCCATGGCGTGTCTGATTTTCTAGAAGCTATAGTGGTTTCACATGGGAAAGGCACACTGGCCCAAGAACATGGTTTTTTGATCTCAAGTCAATTGTAGAATCAGTTGGCTTCAACAGTCTTTTCATCGCATACATTATTCCCAGTGCTTTACACCTAGAAAAGGGATCTTGCACTTTCCTGATAGTGGCTTACTATGCAGTGCTAAGCTATAGTGGCATACACCTGCTAGGTTGCTATTGCAAAGTGAGTAGGAAAATGGTTGAAGGGTCCAGTCCAGATAAAATGACATTGCTGGAGTGGGGCTCTGATAGCGTGATCCAGTCTACAATACTGTTGTGGTGTTACCTAGTTTACAATGTCCTAGCATCTGCTAGGCCACTTTTCTGTGTAACTATTTCAGTGACACAGCTTTAAATGTGTTACTTGTTGTACACAGCCAACACTCCAGAGGAGGTATTGTAGGGAGTATTGAGATGGGCAAGGTAGAGTAGTGCTGAGGTTTTGTGTTCTTCTTTCATAGTATACTGTTGGAAGATCAGTAGAAACTTCTTATAGTGACTGAGTGTGAAAGCTGGACCAAGCTCTAAGCTCCTACCAAGAGCCCATTAGCCCCTAGATCAGTGGTGGCATGTGTACCGTTGCCCCAGCACAGAGTTTGCCAGAGTTTGTTACTAGAAAGCCAGAGGAATATGGCACTTTGTGATAAATAAGTAGGTTTTTGGGTTGCAGTTTAGGCACTCGGCTGTGCGAATGTAGTGACTGAGTAAGACTAGAGTCTTGTCCTACCTCTCCTAGCAACAGGAAGGCCCCCACAGTTGCCTTCTCTCTTGTGACAAAATCTATATGATGTGACTCCTAGGTGGATATTCCATTCCCTTAATCCAAATCATCAGCTGAAGTGTGAAATATGGAATGCTGAAATATAATTCTATAGTTTGTCCTTTCTGATGAATGCTGAAATATAATTTCAGCATCATCAGAAAGGACAAACTATAGAAGCTGTGATGGGCCAAGGGAGATAAGGTGTTAGTAGTGTTAGCATACCCTACACCCCTCTCGCTGAATATTTTCATATTTGATATCTAGCATCAGGCATGTTTTTAACAGGTCATTATGACTTTTTGAATACTATAGCAATAGCAAATACTTTTCCATACCTCTTAACAGTTTACTAAGCACTCCCTAGGTGGCTTACAATGTGTAAACTAATTGTCCCCAACAAGCTGGGTACTCATTTTAGTGACCTATGAAAGGATGCTAGGCTGAGTGGACCTTGGGATCGAACTCACAACTTTGTAGTTGCAGTACAGGCTTTAAACACTGTGCCACCAGGGCTCCATACTAGGTGGTTTCACATGGGAAAGACACACTGGCCCAAGAACATATCGAAGACCTAGATAAACATAGCTGGTCACTGAAGAATGGGTTTGCTGATCACTCTAATCTCCCCCAGGTTTTCTGCATATCCTCTCACAATGGGGACTCAGCATGTCTCATCACAAAGCAGTTAAAGACCATACCTCCACCTCACCCCAGGCTGTGTCTTTATTCACCCTTCCCATCAGACTATGCAGAGGTTGTTTCAAATCAAATCAGCGTTTTGTCACTCCAGAGTTAAAGCCATCAGCTGTTTCAGAAGCTTTTTGTCAATTCCGGGAGAAAACCATCAAGACTTCGTCACACCATATGGAAGTGTCAAGTACCCCTCAAGGGTACAAAACAGGATATATATCCACCCCACACATGGCCAATTCATTGCTACAGACCAAAGCTCTGTTCCAAAGATTGGAGCATCTCTCTATATATAGCTCTAAGACTCTATCTAAACTACTCTCCATCTTCTGTGGACCTCCTGTCAGGACTGGTAATTATCCCCCCTTGAAATTTCCAATCTCTCACTACCTTACCTTCATACCTTTCTTTCCTTGTATGATTTTTAAAGTTTCATTGGATTTGTGTGTTTGTGTACAGCCTTGCACATTTCTAAATAAAATTCCTTTATTCATTGAAACCAGAGTTCCTCTATGGTTAGTACAGTGGTACCTCGGGATACGAAATACCCAGGTTACGAAATTTTCGGGATACGAAAAAATCCCATAGGGAATTATTGTTTCGGGTTACGAATGTTTTTTCGGGTTACGAAAAATCTTTTGGTGCTTTTTTCGGCTTTTTCGCACGGAATCGCGGCTTTTCCCCATTAGCGCCTATGGCAATTCGGCTTACGAAGGCTTTTCGGGTTACGAAAGCGGCCGCGTTACGAATTAATTTCGTAACCCGAGGCACCACTGTACTGGTATACATTGGCGGAAAGATCCCCTTGTTAACCACCTCTTGCAAGCCTGCTTTTGAGCTAATAATTTCCTCAAAATACCAAGGAGATGCTGTCACCATCGGTGGGGCTGGATAACAGTAGTGGTGAGTCATCTAGAAGGAACAGAGACAGATGTTTGTAGGTTGATCTTCTTCTGGACCTGCTACACCTCTTGGAATTTGGTAGCACTACCCACCCTGCCGACCCTTCTTGGTCTGATGATACTCCTATTAAATGATGACAGTTCAGAATAAGATACAATTCATTCAAACTGTGTGATGCTATAACACTATTGCTGAAAATACTATATTGGTTGCCAAATTACATCTGGAACAGGCTTATAATTTTGGTATTAACCTATACGGACCAAACAACTTGGGTTCAGAACATCTGAGAAAAATGGCTTCTTCCTTATATAGCTTGGCATGAACAATAGTGATAGCAAGTACATTTCTGTACAGTTTATCAGTGAACTAGCACTCCATAAGTGGTTTACATTGTATAAGCCAATTGCCCCCAACAAGATGGATACTCATTTTAGTGACCTACGAAAGGATGGAAGGCTGAGTTTAGTGACCTTGAAGCCCTGCCTGGGATCGAACTCCCAACCTTGTGGCTGCAGTACCAGGATTTAACCACTGTGCCAACAGGGCTCACTAGTGGCCACTATGATGATCATCATCATCCCTTCTGGATCTATCACATCCTACTGATGGCCAGCGGCATCACTGGGGGTGTGGCCTGCACAAGGTGACATCTGAGAAGAGGAGAGACATCTGACCAGGTCCTCTTTCCACTGCGGGATGAGAAGGAGTGAGTGCATCTTTCCAAGCTTCACCACCATAGCAGCCTCCTCCTGAAGAGGAAACAACTACCACAGCAGAGGAGAAGAGCCAGCATGTCCCTTGAGGCCCCTCCTGAGGAGGAAGCTGCCACTGCGGTGAAGGAGGCTGACATGCCCCCCTCCCAGCAGCCTCCGCTGTACCAAGTGACACCAAACACTGAAACACCACTGCTGATGGTCACTTGGCAACAGGCAGGAGAAAGGTCATTTCTGCACTGTGACTCCCTCTCTCTGAAATACTGTATCTCCAGAAATTAAACATGTACCAACTCTGATATGGTTTTATTACTTTTAAAAATTAGCTTCATATTTGCTTTGGTGTTTTTGTTATGATGCCTTTCACTCTGATATTTGGCTTACAGACTATTAGTTGCATTTAATAGGTTTTAGTTGTATTGTATACATTAGGTATTTGTATATTCATGTTACGGTTTGGTTGTTATGCATGACAGGCAGTAAAGCAATATCTTATATGAATAATGCAAATGTAGAAAAAAAACTTCATAAGACTCTTGTAAGACCCCTGAACAATTTCACTGAGAAAAGCATTACCCTCCCCCCAGAAATTAATGAGAATAAGAATGATGTAAATTCCAGTCCTGGAAGGCAGAAAAAATTATCTGCTGCAGTGGATGTTCCTCTAAGCTCTCCCTACAAAATCAATGCACATTATTTTGCCAGTGAAAATTTGGCACATTATCACACAATAAACATCCCAAGTTGCTGTTTCAGTGGAGAATATTTAATCACTATGATCATATACCATTAGTGCCACAATTTATTCTGTATATTGCTATTGCATGGAAGAATGGATGCATTCATTCTCTTTCTTTTGGCAGCCTTTTCCTGCTATTTGCTGTTAGTACGAACAGTTTAATTAATGATCTGGTCAGTAAGAAGGCAAATTATATTTAAGTGTCAACCTCCCCTTGAAGTATGAATGAAGAAGAAATTGATACCATCCAGTTTTATTATTGTTTCTTTGCTCATCACCCTTACAGTGTTCTCAGTAATGAGAAGATAGGAAGCTGATTCAAATAAAATCAGACCACTGGTCTGTTTAGCTCAATATTTATACCAAGAATGGGAATATGAGTCCCTCCTAGGATTCCTAAATTTCAGGACCTGGTCCCTCTTTTCCAGCACACACATTAAACAGAGGAATCTCAGGGTGAGAACACTCACTTGAAAAGTGTGTGTGTATTTCCTCATTTCTGCTGTGTGTGTGTGTTTTATTTTAATGGCACACTATGTGCAACCATGGTTTATATCTAATGTATCAAGCATAATTACATTACCAGGGTCTGCCTCTTGTGATATCACTCTTATAATATCACCAGGGCCCATCTCTTGTGACAGCTCTAGGCTTTAGTGCTGAAATCCCCTGTCCTGGGATACACCTGACCTGGTTATCCTGCTGCCACCAGATGTTGTTAGACTGCAACTCCCAACATTTCTCCCATTGGCTATACTGGCTAAGACTTCTGGGAGCTGCAGTCTGATAACATCTTAGGTAACACGTGTGACACATGATATTGATCCCTGGTCTACCTTGAATGAAAGTGACTCAACTAAGGGCGGTCTGTAGGTGCCCATTTTTGGTCCGCAGCGTTGCCATAGCTACCAAACCACCCGGCAACACTGCAGACCAAAAACGGATCTGCCTAGAGTGACTCCTTTTTGGGATGTCATGACGTCTCTTCCTCTGCATCACGTGTGGGAGCTGTGATGTCCACATATCATGCACACACGCCCCTTGTGGGCGGGGTGGCGCTGTAATGGCACTGCCCGCACGTAATAGGGCTCAGGACCATGCAGTTGGTGCATGGTCCTGAGCCCTACTATCGCCGCCAGGACATCGTGTCCTGGTGGTGTGTACCGGGCCTCAGTTTCAGATAGAACCACTTCCCAGCCCTATCTAGAGATGCCATGGACAGGGAGTGGGACCTTGCAAAGGGCATGTACTTTACTAATCTTCCCCTATTAAACTTAGATATGTAAACTGCTTCAATCTAATGACAAATCATGGCGGTATACAGACCGGTGCAAAGCACCGGCCTGGATACATACTAGGGTTGCCTCAGGGTGTCCTTTCCAGATGCCCCACAACCCTAGTACGTTGTCATAGCGGCACCCTTTCTACATGGGCACCGCCATTATGACATCACAGCCACGCTGCAGCCAAACAGCGCAGCGCGTACATGATGTCCTGGAGCTGCTGGAGGGCGCTTATGGCACCCTTTCAGCGGCGCCAGGAGCTCTGTTTCAGAGCTCTTTCGGCCACGCATATTGCTGGCGCGGCCTTTAAACAGCCGCACCAGCAATACAAAGAGAAAGGGCCCGACCGGCCCCTTTCTCCCTTTCCCCACCGCTGTCAGGGTGTCCTTGGGGCATGAAGCCAGGAAAAGCGGTGGATCGGGGTTTCTGGGGCTGCCGCTGTGGTGGTCTGTATCCCACCATAGAAAGATGAACAAGATGAATCCATGAAACCTGTGTCATGTGCCTAGGTGGATTTAGTGTATATAGCACTCTTAGTCATGTTCTGCTGCCTCCTACCACATAGAGCAGCAGAATGTAATTGTCAGAGTGGAAGACTCATTTCTTGTCCCTAATTCTTATCAGGGATCACACTATATGCCATCACTAAACTAACCAGTTTGTTACCTCAAGAACAGCAAAAAAGTACCCACATTTTCTCTTTGTAAAAAGATATATGGTAGTATGTGTTATGCTCTGAAGCCTAAGCATGATGCTGAGACTGTGATTCAGTTTGAAAAAAAGGTGCATGTCTCTGAATCACTGTTTAAAAGAGATACTGTGAATTTTCTGCAACTGCTTTGCCACAACAAATTCAACAGTGGCCATATGTGTGGAGGGTCTGTCCTCAACGTTGTGTATAGGACTGCATGTTGTTC
Source organism: Sceloporus undulatus (assembly GCF_019175285.1). Taxonomy (NCBI): domain Eukaryota; kingdom Metazoa; phylum Chordata; class Lepidosauria; order Squamata; family Phrynosomatidae; genus Sceloporus; species Sceloporus undulatus. The sequence goes on from NC_056524.1 coordinate 168,482,953, forward strand.
ATGACATGGAGAACTCCCCATGGCTCTACTAAACAACTTGGTGAATAGAATTGTGCATCCTGTAATCTGGAGCAAGGGAATTTCTTCAAAACTTTTTTTCAGCTAATTGTCACTTCTGGGATTTTCAAAATTTCCTTTAATTTATATATTGTTGTAATCAGAAAAATACATAAATCCTAGGAGAACCCAGGTTCTGTCTAATGGCATTATTTCTGGAAGCCCTCTCTCCCACAGGTGAGGAGGAACTGAATATAGACCATCCTACCCATCCTGGGAAATAAAATTACTATTCATGACAAGAGAAAATTAAATCAGTTTTTATAATAGTTTGAGCAATGTCAAGAACTTTGTCAACAATATTAGGGGCATAAAACTTCAGGCAAGTTCTCAACACTATATAAACCATTAGATAGAATTATACAGCAGCCACATCTTAGCTAACTTAATCAATCACTTCTATGATTATGAATTATAAACTAATAAGCACAGGAAATCTATGATCAGATTTAGCATTTATATTTTATTTTTAGACAACATTAGTGACTGCCTTCCACCTGAGTGTAGAGTTCCCTTGGGGTAAACTGTCAGGACCATATGTCAGTGTTGAATGGGGCTAAGACCAACACTCTTTGGCTTCCTTCATTTCGTCTGTCTGCTTTTCACCTATTCTGGTTTGAATCCTACTGGCAGTACCAATCATACTAGACTCATTAAATTAATTGTAGAGTGGTGAGGCAACACTTTCATAATACTCATTGCTTCAATGAGTCTACATTAGTTGGAGCTACCTGTTAAATGTAAGGCTATTCCTCTCATTTTCCACATAGCAGACTAAGGTCTGCAATATCATTTGCATGGAGCTTTTGAAATTAGTCAGACGTCTCCATGCAATCAGACTGATGACTGCATAGGGCCCTAGCGGAGCAGGTTGTCCACTCCTGCTTTAAACCACCTGTAAAAAAGAGTTCAGATCTTGACTGCATTGCTTTGAGGAAGGGAAGTTTAGTCTTTCCTCTGCACCTTTTTTCATTAACTTGAATCCTTTGCCTCCAGTTAACATCACTGATGGAAAAAATAACACAAGAATGGTACAGGTTGTTGTTTCCCTCACCTTCAATAGTTTTTGTGGGTTTTTCAGACTATGTGGCCATGTTCTAGAAGAGTTTATTCCTGATGTTTCGCCAGCATCTGTGGCTGGTTTTTCAGGCTATGTGGCCATGTTCTAGAAGAGTTTATTCCTGACGTTTCGCCAGCATCTGTGGCTGGCATTCAGCCACAGATGCTGGTGAAACATCAGGAATAAACTCTTCTAGAACATGGTCACATAGTCCGAAAAACCCACAAAAAACTAAGGCTAAGAATAGTTTCAGGAGTATACAATAGGCAAGGAAATGACAAAGGCAAATGGTTAGGGTGGGATCAATCTCCCCAGTACCATTGCTCAGAACAAAACTGGAACATCTCTTTAAAGTTAAAAGTCAGGAGATTCTGTCATCACATATTTTTTAAAATATTAATTAGGGGTTACATTATTTTTCCATTTGCAGGTAATAATATGATTGACGAGCAGGGAATTCAACCTGCTCAGAGATGACCCACTGGCTGCTGCCAAATTGCAGAATTAATGCAGTTTGACACCTCTTTAACTGTCATGGCTGCATCCTATGAAATCCTGGGATTTGTAATTTGTTGTGATACCAGAACTCTCTGACAGAGCATGCTAAATATCTCACAAAACTATAAATCCCAGAATTCTGTAGCATTTACCCATACCAGCTAAAGTGGTCTCAAACCGCATTAATTCTGTAGCGTGTAGATGCCACCACTGAGTTCACTGTACCTTAATTCCAGCTCATGTACACAAAACTAATTTTAGTGGTGCTTAATTCCAGGTAAATATGTATACCTTAGATAATTTTATTGTGGTAGTGGCCTAAGGTCTAAAATAAAAATTGCTGTAATAAAATTAGTTATTTGAGAAATCTATCTTGAACACACACACCTCATATATGACTTTTAAGCCAAGAGTACCAAAACATTACAAAAAGCCAAGAAGAAAAGATATTGCAAAGTCTTCAGTGTACTAGATTCTCCCTGTTTCTTTCATATAGGGATAGAAATGAATGCTAGCCAAGAAATCAGGACTATTTCTCTTTCAATCTAGGAAGTATAAGACGATCTAAAAACTGCTGGAGGAGAACCACCAAAGACAGGATGAAAAGATGTTGATTTAACAGCTCTTTGCGAAGACTAGTACTTTAATTGACTTTTCAGTATACAGGTTATTGGAGATGGAAAGTCACCAGCATGTCAGCAAGTTGTCAGTCTTATTGACTGAACTATTCAAAAAAGATTCTAGCATGGCACTAACAATATATTCCAATTTCCCATTACTTCACTCACAAGAAGCTATACTGAAGTAACTAACTTCTGCCGATTGTGTTCTCCCTGCCCAGAAACCATTATTAACTCCACAAGTTCAATTACTGCCTTGACAACAGGTTTCTACTTGTAGATGACAAGCATGTGGGGTGCAATGAATGTGAACATGTCTCCCATGGGGAAATTTATAAGATGTTCAAGAAGACATCAAAAATTTTAAGTGCAGTCGTTTTAGCAAGAGACCTAGCTATCCATTCTGTTAAATAAGTGAAGGGAATAGCTGAAATGTTCTCTAGACAGGACTGATTACTAATCTAAAGACAGAGGGAAAAGACACAAATTGAAAATATAGTGTTAAAATTGCTTGGAAATTAAGATTTGTAATTTATAATATTTATACAAAATATAAATTAAGAATTTATGCAAAAGAATTTCTATAAATTGGTCAGATTCATGCTATTCACTACATGCAGGTATCCTGCCAGATCCCCATTTTTGCAGTCTGGGTTTGATTCCTAGACAGCATAAATATTGAGGAGGGGGTATTGTTATTTTTTTATGTTTGAGCCATGTCGTATAGTGGTTTGCGTACTGGACTAAGGACTTTATCACACCAGGCTGCTAAGATGCTATGACTGAATTAGTGTAGGAAACACAAACATACTGGCTTGGGGACAGTCATTTTCGTACAATTCAAAAGTGCCATGGTGTTGCTATAGTCCCAATTTCTGTCTTCTGCACACTAGCCTTCATAACCATGCCTTCATGCCCTGTGCTTTTCCTAGCAGGCCTTTTGGTTTGTATTTTTAAAAAAATATTTTGAAATGGTAGTCATAGCAAATTAGGTTTTAAAAAAGTAAAGAAAAGAAATGGTGGGGGGGAGAAAAAACGACTGCTTGGAAATAGCAAGGAGGAGGGGGCAGAGGTGGGGAGAAGTGAAATCACACCCAGTTGCAACACATGATTGCTTGTATATTAGAACTGTGATGGGAGGAACTTATCACATGTGAATCAATGGTGGAAAAGCAGCACAATTGGGAGGCATTGACAGGGTTTGCCCATCGATGAAAAGGAGCACTCTGGAAATAGACAAAGCTGCTACAGGGCAGAAAAGGTACTGTGTGATAAAGTACAGCCTCAGATGCTAGTATCCTACTGTAAGACTTGGCATCCTCATGAGATAAAGTTTTAAGACTCTGGGAGACCAGGATTCAAATCCCCTCCCAACCATAGGAATCCACAGAGTGACCATTGGCAAAGCGCATTCCATCAGCCGTTGAGGAAGGCAAAAACAAATTTCTGATTAAATCTTGGGAAGAAAACCCTATGATAGGATCACAATAAGTCAGAATAGACTTAAAAACACATAGTAAGAAGCAGACATTTCAGCCTTCAGATAGGAAAACTGTATTTTAGTAAAAAGCTAGTCCAAACACTTTTCAGTTGAGATGAGCGATCTTTTCAGAATTCTATTGAAGAATGCACATGTAAAGTGGGTTGTTGAAGACAAGGCTTCCTAGGTTTTGCAATCATTTTTGTATCCACAAAACTACATTTTAATTTTCTACTTTTCATTGTATAGATGGTCCCAAAAACATCAAGGATATTGCAGAGGTAGGCCTTTACCCAATTTGTTGAAAATGTGTAATTCCAAATTCCTGTTAAAAAAAACAATTACTTGACAGAAGGAAAGAAGATGAAGAAGCCACTATAAGTAGTCTTGGCTTACTTCTACCTATACTTTGTTCTATGCTATGTTCACTTGATTTGTAGTCTATAACAATGGTGAACTTCATTCTGGGCTTGTGATAAACAACTAGGTCTGAGCCTCCAGAAAAAACAGACTTCATCGTATCTCTAAGCTGCTTTTTTAAACCTACAGATCTAGTTTACTGTTATCATAAAGCAGGAATAATAAATAAATGACACACTTCACAGGCTTTGTGAAATACTTGAAGGAGAGTACAAGTGTCACACATGTTTGAGCCACAATGAAGAAAATATTTATCTGTAACATACATAAATGAGAGTCAAACCTCACTCACATCATCTTTGGGGGGCATTTTTCTGGCCAGTACAAAGCTTAGGAAGTAAATTTTAAGACAAATGAGCATAATGACATGCTGAAACTTCCCTTAGTAGAACTGTGGTAGGATCATGCTTTGGCTTCAGCAGGTCATTATATTCATTCTTCTCAAAAGCAATCTTCCAAGCTCTGAGTCAGTGTTTGTTCAAATGTCCATTTATAGGAGAATGTGTACATACATGATCTTAGATTAGGGATGCCATATCCCGGCAGGCCCCAGGACAATCCCGCTTTTGGGGGCCCCCTGCCTGCCCCGGTCCGGTTCCCCCCAACCCTGGCCTTTTTCCCGCCTCCGGGCCGGCCCCGTTCATGCGGCCATTGCCGCGGCCGCTAATGCGGCTGGCCGCCAACCCACCTCCTCTTCCTCTTCTTGGCAGCGCCGCCCTCCTGCTCATGGGCAGCGCCGCCTTCCTCCTCCTTGCTGGCCGCCGCCACGCCACCTGCGGCGGGGCTTTCCTGCCCGCGCGAGGATATGACACAGGAGCTCGTCCCCTTGGGCCAGCTGGCCAAAGGGGACGGGCTCCTCTTCCCTTGCGCGCACCGCCCCGGCCACAGCATGGGCCAGCAGCAGCGCACGCGCATCCCCCACTTGCGCACCCTCACGCAGGGCTTCCCAAAGAGCCCTTGCGCTGAGGAGGAGGAGGAGGAGGATGAAGAGGAGGAGGAGGTGTAAAGGTGAGTCAGTGGCCATTTCAGGTCTGCCTTGGGTTTTTTTTTTTTAATTAATTTTTAAAAATATAAACTACTTATTTTTTGTTTTTTTATTTCATTAATTTTTATTATTTCCTTTTTTTTTTATTTTATTACATTAATTTTTATTATTAAATATATACACCTCTGCCTTGTTTTTTATTTTTTCCCCATTATTTTTTTATTATTAAATATATGCAAGTGCATTTTCTGTGTATTTATGGCGCTTTGAATGCTAACAAGTCTGCCTTTCTTGGACAATTATAGTGATGATGATGATGATGATGGTGATATTGATATCAACAAGCCTCTGAGGCCAATGTAACTTGTTGTGATTTTTACAAACTCATGCGCAGTGAAGAAAAACCACAGTCCCTTGACCAAGTACACACTTCTGAAAAGTACAGTTGAACCCGAGGGTAAGTACATTTCTGCCATCTGTCTAGGAATAATGCCAAAATGTCCTCCATTTTGATCATGCCTAAAAAAACATGCATTGATATTAACATTTTTAAAAAACCCTCAAATTTTTGCGCGTCCTCCATTTTTTATAAAAATGTGTCCTACATTTGAAAATGTTGTCCTACATTTGTCCTATATTTGTCCCGGTTTTGAGGTCCTGACTTATGGCAACCCTATCTTAGATGAATGGTTCTGGGGCCTAGGCTAAGCTGTTGTCTGCTATCTTGGTTAATCCTCAGGAAGGAGGCAAGATAGTCAACCTTTGGCAAGCTAGTATAATACCACAAAGAAGTTTGTTATTGCTAGATGAACAAAGAGGCGTTAAATGAAGATAATGCTGTTTCAGCTGGTTTTGAATGTGAGGCCTTTTCTTTGGCTATAGCTGGCATGCAGAACATCCTTTCTTGTTATCCTGCTATCAAGCCTCATAATTCTCCAAAATAAAAATAACAGTACAATTTGACTCCTGTGGAGAGGCACTTTACTGTTCACTGGATTTCTTCACCACCATCCCATTTCCCCAATGTAGAATAGTGTGGAGGTGAGAATCTAGTTTGAAGCAACCAGCAATTTTTATAGTGGCTTTGAATGGGGACATGTGTAGACAGAAGTCATAATCATCAAACTAAGATTACCACAATCTAGTCCTTCCCTTTCTTCCCAACAATGCAGATTTAACTTTCCTTTCTCTAAATGCAACTTTCCTGTTGTAGATGCCTATTTGATTTGTTGTAAATCTCCAGGCAGGATATATTAGCCAAAAGCTGATAGGGGGTGCTATAAATAAAATAAAAATAAATAGCAAGCAAAGTATATGCTATTCTGGGAAGCCTATTTTAATACATTCCATTTCAAGATCATAGCATTCCTATGTCACCTTGCAGCATGAGAACAATATAACATGCTACTAAAATAGCACAAAATACAAACCATTTTCAATCAAATTCTATGTCAAAATCTCAATCAGCAGGAAATTTTTTAAAACTGCTCAATTAAAATTCAGAGAAAGCAGATGACTTTTCAACAGTCTTTAAAGATGCCACAAATTGAATTCTCTGCGAATTCTGGTAATGGACGTTCCCCACAAGAGCCAGCTAAACATTACTCTGTGTGTCGTGTACTCTTCCAGTAGGCTGTAAATTTTGCTGTGCGTTTTCATGACAAGGTAACTGGCACTACCCTTTCATCTGCTTGGTTTACCAAAGGGCCATACAACTTTCAAGGCACTACTCCAGTGGACCTTTGCTATACGCTGGGGTTTGGTTCCAAGATCCCCCATGGATAACAAAATCCGCAGATGCTCAAGTCCCATTAAATATAATGACATAGCAAAATGGTGTCCCTAATAAAAAAATGGAAAATCAAGGTTTGATATTTGAAATGTATACTTTTTTGAACATTTTCAAACTGTGGATACTTGAATCTGTGTATAAAAAATTTGTGTATAGGAAGGACCAACTGTATATCAGTCTCCTTAGGTAAATAAAAATTGCACATCGTGCCATCCTAATCTAAAAACATGCCATGTGAATTAAGAGGACTCATTCTCATTAGGAACTGGGGCATTTGAAACACAGGTCAAGTAATACATCACTGACATTCTCCTGGAGAAAGAGGCCTTCATCATAATGTTTATCAGGATTTATACAAAGAGCACATGAAGCTTTCCTTCTGCAAGTAGCATTCCATTGGACTCTCAAATTAGGAGTTGGTTTTTTTTACCTAAGGTCATAGGAAACAGGTGCTCCTTTTACAACAAAACTGAAGAAAACAACAGAACAGCTTGATTTGCTTGGCAAAAATCCCTGCAACAGGCTCTCTGGTTTTATCTCAGAGCCTCCAGCTTTCCCACTGGATGCTCAGCAGTTTGCTGCTTTCCTGCTGTGTTAATTGATAGAATAACAAGAGCTACCTGTCAGCAGACTCAACTGCTTTTTAACACCCACTGGAGATGAGCAGGTCTCTGAAATACATACAAAGCTAACGGGGTTGGTTTCTCGTCTCAGTTGTAAGAAAGGAGATGTCTTGAGTGTCAATGGAGAGTTCACCCCCTTGTGCCCTGAACGCTTGGAACTCTGTATCACAATGACACCATTCATAAATCTGCAGCGCACATGAAAACAACCACCAAGCAATTAGATGTCATTTATTAACATGCAGATTACATTTGAAATTTTTCAATCATCTAATCCCAGGGCACAAGCCCACATGGAGCTCCAACAGCTGGTAAAGTAAGCTATTAGTTTCAAATAGATGACACCTGGAGAGAAAATTGAATTACTACTATTGTGTGTAGCGTTTTCAGAGTGTTCAAGGTGCTCTCTAAGACCAGCCCTGCCATTAAAAACAATGAGATGACTACTCCGGCCCAAATTTCAGTGACATGAAAATGCAGCATATAGTTACTTATCAATTTGTTATTTTTACATTCCTCCGCTCAGGGAAGTGGAAAGTAGAGGCACTTTGGTGTTTTCTGCCTCAGAGGCCAATATAATTGGGAAGGAGACAGGGTTTGGGAGCATTAACATTTGGCCTACAAATCCCAGAATTCTCTAGGCAGCATAATCAATGGACACACTGGCTACGGACTTCTGGGTGCTGTAGCCGAAACCAAAAAGTAACTTTTCTAGTACCTTTTGAAGCATTGTCTGGGACAGCAAAATGTCCTGCTGCTGGCCTTGATATTTTCTACAACTCTAGCTCCATCTTCACTGCAGAAACAATCCCATTTGAAACCACTTTAACTACCTTGGCTCAATGCTATGGAATTCTGGGAACTAACACCTAAGCTATCAACTCAAGCCTAGAGCTCTCTGACAGAAAAGGCTAAATGTCTCACAAAACTACAAATACCATAATTCCCTAGCATTGAGTCATGGCAATTAAAGTGGTATCAAACTGGATTATTTCTGTAGTTCAGACACAGCCTCAGCCACATAGTTTACTATAGCAATTTCCAGGGCACACAGATGGGAGGCTGAAAAATGGTAGCTTGACCACAGGCAGTGAGTAAGTTTATAGCTCAGGTGTTAGTTTGGGAAAGTTACAAAAATAGAAAATAACAACTTAAAAGGGGGTAGAGATTTTCATTCAAAATAAAGGCTTGAATGCAATTTTTTCTTTGTCACTGCTAAAGACATACAGCTGATGTTGTATCAGACAGGTGGTAAGAGGGAAATGGAGAGGGACTAATTTGATGAACTCAGTAGAAGAATTTGTATTTGAGAAACAAGCAAAATAGCTGTATTTGATTTAGTTGATAGGAAGACTAACAGCAATAGATAATAAAGATTCCTAATATTTAATATTAAGTATATATTAATATTTTATTGTCTTGCTGCTAGGGATTACATCTGTGGGCTGAAAGAGACAGGCGCGATAAAGCAGGCCGTAGCTGCTCCGGAGCAATTCGCACCAGGGCCATGCAACTGCATGCACCTGGCCCTGATGTGGGCCACCACCATGGTTTGAACCAGGCCAGCAAAAGGAGTGGTATTTTACAGCCCTTTTGGGAGTCTTTTCCTTGGAAAAGGGCGGCTTCGGTGTGGTTTCCAGCCACACAGGGTGTGTGTCATCTAAACACTAGGCCCCGAATGCAAACAGAAACTGGTTTATTTGGCCCATCTGTTTCAGGCCTGTGTAAATGATTTAATATGAATTATTAATATTTGTAACATATAGATAGAAAGCTGATGGTGTTTTTTTTCTTGTATGAGAATAGTACTGATGGATCCTATGGTTCAATACAGTTTAATAACTGCTGAAGAGAAGATGTGAAGTCACTATTAGCTCTTCTAGTTTCTTTTTTTCCCTATTTTTCTTCTTTCTTGTCCCCCCCCCCTTTTTTTTTTATATTAGAAATTACTGTTACCCTGTTTTTATATATTAGGAAAATGCCGGATTGGGGCTATGGTGTATGGTTGCCACAGCCCCAATCTGGCGATCAAAGAGGCAGCATCAAGCCATTTGTTTAGGATGATTGACCTAATAGCGATTGAAGCTGCAGACACAGGACAATGCAAATAGCATTAGCACCCCCACACATAATTTGAGCAAATGTTCACTTTTGATCCGTTGAGAATTTGTCAAATATGTGTCACCTTTCACTGAGGATGATCAGTTTGTTCTGTGAAGAGCGAGAAGAGTCATAAAATGTCCCACCTATCCCTTCAGGAATAAGGAGTTAAGGGAGAATTTTACAATACTGCTGGGAACCAAAAAGGAGAAGTGAAGAACTGGCCAAGAGACCCCTTTGCGGCTGAGGTGTTAAGTAGTGTTATAATATGTGTAATATGCCCGGAAACCATTCTCTCTGCTCAACACTTTGCTACAAAATCCCTTTGCACACTGATTTTCCAAATTAACACACTAGTCTTTGCATTCATTAATTATTTGCCTTTTAACTGATAAATCAATTAAAGCCAGTAAGTATTGCCTATTATTAAAGCCTCAATATAGTGCTTTTTATAAATATAAAATTTGAGATGAGAGACAGTTTAACAACAACAACCCATCAGCTATATGAAAGAAATGTGGGTAGACTCATAGATGGCCATCTGTTAAGAGTACTTTAATGGTGTATTCATGCATGGCAGAGTGTTGGACTAGATGGCCCTTTGATACTTATCTGGGAGCAAACCACATTGGGACAGTTTTCTGAGTAGAGATCCACAAGGTTGTGCTGTTTTGCATTTTTTTAATGATACTATTTTGCTAGGCTTCTTTTTTCTCTCTCTCTCTTCCTGTCCCTAATATCAGCTAAGTGATCTGCCAAACCAGCATACTTTCCAAAATACACCAAAATATAGATGGGAAAGAATCAAGAAAGCACATAAAATTAATATTATATTTAATAACGCCAGCAAGAATAGTAGTAGCAAAAATTGGGGGAGAAAACAGGAAAAATAGATATTGATGAATGGTTAAGTAAAGCTCTAGAAGTGATAGAGATGGATAAGTTACCGTAACAATGCTGCTGCAAGATGATGAGTGTTATGGTAAGACAAATAAAGAAATGTGGAAACCTTTGTTGAAATACTGTAAGAACAGATGGTCAAAATCTATATAAAGATAAGAAATTAGTACGTGTTTTGGATAATATGAAATATCAAGGTGTATGTTTGAGTATATTAAGCATTATGTGTATTATTTTTTTAAAAAATCCTTAATACTATGGATATATTTTACAAATAGAAAATAAAGATAATGAATCAATTTATAGAATAATGGCTGGGAAATAAACTGTAAAAGAAACAAGACAGAAGAATAAGAAAGTTAGAAAGCTATAATTTCTTTACCAGAATGAAGTGAATATACAGAAAGTTATGTCTTTAAAGGAATTCTATTCATAGACTGTTATATACAAGCAAGAAAACTAGCTATTAGTGTGAGATGAGGGCTATACAAAAACAGGAATAGAAGAATATGATATAAACAAGCTGTCGAAGAATAAAGGAAGGAATATCCGGGGGAAACAGTAGGGAGGGGGAGATGGGGAAATAAGAGAATGGAGAAAGAAATATGTGAAGCATTGTTTTTATGTAATTTTCTTTGTTATACGATTTGTATATGGAATGTAAATATGAAAATAAAAATAATTTAATTAAAAAAATACATTGAGGTAGTAATTGAAATAAACCTCCCTCCTGTATCTCCTGCCTAGGTTCGGTAAGCAACAAACAAATCAACTCTTCATAGGCTACCATATATTATCGCTATTTACAGCAGTATGAAAAGAACCAAAATAGCCTCAAGAAAACAAGTATGATTTTAAATCTTACAGAATCCTATTAAAATTTGCCCTTGCCATTTAAAATAGGGCTCCTATGTTTATCAACTGAAGTAGCCTGAATTCTTCCCATAGTTAAAACTGCTTTATTCCAAGACAGTCAAGGAGATAGGCCTACTAACAGTGCACAGGACTGCTGCCTTGATACGTAAAATAGTGGTAGTAATAATTCATGCTGAGTTTCTCTTATTCAAAATGGTTAGGACCAGAAATGTTTTGGGTTTTGGATTTATTTTATTTTATTGAATTTTACAATACCTGTATTTGTATATATGCATATAGAACCGTACACCTGGAAAATAACAATAAGGCCACCAGCCTTCTGGACAGTCAGAAACCAAGTGATGTTATCTTCTGGACAATCAGAAACCAAGTGATGTTCACAATGTAGCAAAATTTTGTTACATCATATGCAAAATACACTCCCAATTGGTTGGTGAAAACTGATATGTGTATAACAAGACCTTGAATTTGCATCTGAAATTGTTTTTAACAATTATTAATAATTGTATTTTGCAATTATTATTTTATCAAGTTATTTTGTGCACTGGTCAACGACCGAATAAATCGTACTACTAGTAACAAAAAGGCCATCCAGTCCAACCCCTTGCCATGCAGGAATACACAATCAAATAATGAGATATCACAAGTCTAAACACAAAATTCATTTATGTTTCACATACACCTTATACATATAGCCTGAAAGTAATTTTAGACAATACAAAATATGCATGAAATAAACAATGAACCACTATCTCAGCCATCTATGAAAAAAGTTGTGTTTGTTGGAGTATTTTGGATTTCAGAATTCCAAATAAGGCAGATTCAACCTGTATTTTAAAAAAGGTTTTTAAAAAATCAGGCTTGTGCAGCCTACTTGTTTTGTTACATAGACACTCTTTAAATGTTATCTATGAACAAATGGATATAAAAATAGTATTCTTTTTTAAAAATGTCCAGACACTTAAGACAGCTTTGGATATATATTTTTATTGTTTTTCTTAGGCAAAAGGGCGAAACAAGTGTGACATTAACTGCAAGAATGCAATGAACTTGCACATTTTTATCATCAAAATAGTAGCTGTGGTATGAAGGGAGAATGTTAATTCTCTCCTCTTGTCATGTTCCTAGAAAAAGTCATACCATCCTTGAAGTTTCTACCTGCATTTCAAAGAATGTTCCCACTGAAATCAGAAAAGATTTTTTTGTTGGGACTGTGACACATAGGGGGAAAGTCCCTTCTCAGCAGAAATACTGTCAGATTTCAAGACAGCCTGGGTAATATGGTTTTGTTTTTGTCATTTGGGGATAATAGAGACACTCCATCCACTCCGAACTTGTGACTGCGACCTTGTGTGTTTTTTCCTTTTTTCAATCTCCCTTTTGCGGTGCTGGACATTCCATTGTCCCTAGCAGATGTGCAAGCAGGCTGACTGGCTGCCACATGTTGGACACACTGCAAAGCACTGAACTCAATGACCTGAGCCATGCACCGTTATAATTTAAACAACTTTGGCCAATAAGACATCACTTTTTGAGAAACATAGCAATTCAAAAGTAGCACAAGAAGGTGGGCAAGGGGGCTTGGCTCACCCATTGTTGCTCCCATGTCCTCGCTGTTCATACATCCCCAATGGCTGATTGGATAAGCTGCTTTGCCACTCTGGTTCTTGGAGAAATTATTTCAGATAAAATAGCATGTAATTAGAGCATTGGCTACCAGTGCATCTCTTCTTTTATGATTACACTGTGGGTTGCTAATAACTCCTTTATGAAGTTTAGAGGGATCCTTGGCTGCTACCAGGCTTTAAGACATAGGAACCCCATTCAGAGGTCCAGTGAGGATGGCAATAATGCTACTCATGCTTCCCTGTGATTGCTGTGTACTTTTTAAAAATGTGCATGGTAACTGCCTTAATGGAATTAATGTCACATCCAGGCCAAGATTCTATTGGGTAACTGTGCCACTGTAAGTACACTGCCATATGCTGTATAGCTATGAGCAGGAGTCAAAAAGGTCCAGGCACAACAGATATGAAGGAAGGATGGCAGATTCATTGTGAATGGCATTCTATAAAGGAAGCTACTGGATCCAAGCAATGTAATTCTCCAGAGCCAGCCTCCCAGGGAAAGGATCCTTGGAATTAAATGAGCTCTTGGAAGGCTGGCTTGAAAATGTGCCTGGCATGGGTACTTTTGAAACCAGCCATCCCTGTATGTGTTTAGCTCTGAGGCACCCTCCCCTTGGAAAACTAGCATTGGAGAAATGGGCTGTTTGGATCTGACAGCCCTGGTGGAGCAGTGGTTACACAGTGGTGAATGAGTGGCTGTACTGCAGCCACTCACTCACAAAACCACAAGGTTGTGAGTTGGGACTCAGGCTTGTATCCTTCCCGGGTTGCTAAAATGAGTACCCAATTATTGGGGGCAATTAGCTTACACTTTATAAACTGCTTAGGGGGTGTTTAAGTGCACTGATAAGCAGTATAGAAATGTACTTGCTATTGCTCTTCTCCCAGTGCAAATCACAAAGAAGGCACCGTCCTTCTAGTGGTACAACTAGGGTTGGTTCCCCCCTCCCCATTGTGGTAAACTCATATTGTCACCCCAAGGCAGGCAGCCATTTCAGGGGAGACAACATGGAACAAGAGGGGAAGGAAGAGGTAGGGGTGGAAGGAGAAGTGGCAGCATGCAGGGAGGGGCATTTGCTATCTCTCCCCCTTCTGACTTTCTTGCCACCCTCCCCATGCCACCCAAGCTGCCAGGTACACATACCAGTGCATCCCCGGGTCACCACGGGTCCTCTGTCATCTGCCCACAGTGGTCACTGGCGGGGGTATGTTGCTATTGCCACCCAGCATCCCCTTCCCCCAACCCATCCTTGGCTGCCACTGACTTGCTGTGGCTGCTGCCTTCTCTTTGTGCTTCTCTGCAGCCTTGGGGTTTCTTGCTCAAGGCAGCAGAAGAACATGGTGCTGCCACTCACCAGCCAACCAGGCAGGAAAGAGAGGTGATGATGGCAGGAAGAGGAGTCTGTGTTGCCATTGCTGCCAACACCTCCCTCTCCCAGCTGGCTAGCAGCCCCGCCAGACCCAGAAGGGGCTGCCAGGTGGCAGCAGCACCACAATTCCACCAGATATCACAGTGGGTGGAGAACCCGACTGGGTATCACCCCAGCCCCCGAAGCATCACCCAGTGCTTTCTACACTCCCATTCACCCCTAGTGACACCCCTGATTCCTTCCTTAGCAACCGCTGTGCAGTGTTGGTCTTGTGCTACAGCTAGCATGAGAGACCATTTCACAAGCCTAGTACACCAACAGGATTCCTACCCAAGTTTGGCCTAGAGTTGAATTCTCTGGGGTCAGACTAACAACAAAAACTTCATATACATCACAGATTAGTTGTGTGCCAGTTGTGTACCAGAAAAAGCACATATTCATCTATATTGTGATATATGGCCAACCTTTCAGCCATATTTGATATTTTCCTTGTTTATTCCTGTTTTATTAACTAGAAGCAATTCAAATATAGTCAGCCATTGATATCCATAGAGGATCTGTTCCAGACCCTCCCCATCCCACCCTCTGCAGATACCAAAATCTGTGGATACTCAAGCCCTGCCTTGTCCCCAATGCTGGCGCGTGCCTGTGGCCACACCACCATTAGGGACAGCTACCACACTGACTCCATCAGGATCTTCTCCAGCATGCTGGCATCTCTGGGCCAGCTGGGTGGACCCCGCTTTGAGTCACTCCAGGCAGGGCTCGTCCGCTTCCCCAGAAGGGCTGCTAGGCTCCATCAGTGTTGCTAAGGCAGCTTGAGCCCCCACCAGGCGCCACCCACCCACTCTTTCTCATGCCCATGCCCCCTTCTCCCTCACCAGCTGGGTACCCATGCTGAGGGGCAGACAAGCAGAGATCCTCTTCCTCCTCCACTGCCGCTGCTCCTTCTCCCTGTCCACCTCTACTGCTCCCTGAGCCTGGCCCTTAAAATGTTATCAAACCAGGTTATCTCTGGAAGAGCAGTCCTAAATCTTCTTCCTCCCATACTGTAGGCTCAGAGCCATCCCTGCAGCTGGCAAACCAACTCCCTCAGGATCCACTCCAGAGTGCTGGCAGCCTATTAAATTAAATTTTAATTAAATTAAATTAAATTTTAATTTTAAAAAATTAAAAGAAATTAAAAATTAAAAATTAGAAATTTATTATTTTACATTTTTCTTTTAAAACATCACATTTTAACAATTTGTCACTTTAAACATATGAAGCAATGTACATGTAAATGCATTTAGGGTGTGCATATGATATTGTCATTTAAAGGTATAATTTTAATTGTGCTAGTTGTTTTACATCACAACTATTACCATTAGATTCAGTGATATGTGGGAATTATGATTTATGAGTAGCATTAGTACAAAAAACATGACTAAGAAAGAATTCTGTATGGTGCCATATGGGAGGAGGTCAATTGGGAGGGTTGGCACTGGGTGACAACAATCCTAGTGACGTCACTGCTCAAGGGAATTGCAAATATTAATGTTCAAATGATCAAACTGATTTTTTCTTAGTCCTCAAGATTATATTGCAATTCTCTAATCTTGTTCTACATAGCCATTTGTTTTTCTTCATGTTTTAGGCTGAGCTCCAAAGCTTCTCCCACTGTTTTACATTTATCGCTCATATAGTTTCTTTAGCTCCTCTTTTAATGGCCTTAACTCTTTAACAAGATCAGTTTGGAATTCTTGTTTTAATTGCCTGAAATAGTCCATTATTTCTGTATTCATCTCTTTTCTATCACCTCTTGCATGTTCACTTTCTCCAGAGGCCATCTTGTCTTGCCCATGTCTTCCATCACTTCAGTCACTAAGGTCACTTTCATTCCCTTTCTCTGCCTCATCTTGTCAATGTGTTGTTGATGAGTTATTGTGACTTGGCATCTTTCCTCTGTTCTTTGCTAATTAATTACCATCCTATTCTGTTTTATTTCTCTTTAAAGTTAGTTATTAAACAGAGAGCTAGCAGAGAGTACAATTATGCCATCATCTCCATGGCAAACCAAGCCCTCTTCCTTGCTAATCTTTTTCAAGCCAAATATTGCAATGCAGTAGCCATTTGGAAGTAGCCATTATATTCAGTCCCCTATCTCATACATGTTATATATTTCCTTATGATCACATTTTTGCCAGAACTTAAGTAAATATTTTATCATCTGTATTTAATCAATGTAACTTATAGAATTCTATTTGAGAAGAATGTTCACCATATTTAATATTAGAATAATCTTTGCCTCATTCCATGTCTTCAGTTTTGACACACTTTCAGTGCCTGGATTAAGTATATATCAGTTAACTAAATGTCACAATTTGCCGAAAAAATAATATGAGTCAATAATTTCATTTTATCATCTTATTTTAAAAAAAATAAAAGTCAGTTTGCTCCCCAGCTAATAATGTTACCTTAACATGAACCCAGGAATTATTGCTACAGCATTATCTTCCACTTCAGCAAGTTCTACCCTCACTTATCTAACCTGAAACAAGACATTTCCAAACATTTATACATTATCCACTCTAGCTTTTAGTTTATGTCATTTTTAATAGAATCCTAGACTAGGATCCAGTGTGTAATTCTGCTTTTTCCAGCAGAATCAGTGACTTTCCCACATTATTTCAGTCTTCCATAATCTTTTCTTTAAAAAAAACTTATGGGATGTACAAACAGCCCATTCGGGGGCGGCTCCATTTAGGCACTGCACATGAGTGATGATATCATGGTGTGCGCCGTCTGTATGGATACATACCAAGATGGTGCCCAGGTTGCACGGTAGGGTTTCTAAGTGTGTAAATGCTCAGCCCCTACACAACTCTAGTTTGGGTTTGGGCTCAGGCCAGCAGAAAGTGCCAGTCTGTCCAGGCCCTTACTCTTTTTTTTTTTTAAGTATTTTGTGCTACAGAGAGCTATAAGGGAGTAGCAGGGGAGAGTAAATCCTAATTCCCATGACAATTGATAACAAAGCATGTTGTTAGATCTCGGCTTCAAGACCACAATTGTTGGATTAATTATTTAATTACAATATACATATAAAATCGTAATTTAAGGAATAGATAACGATCCATTGTTAATTGAAAGCATGTCTGAAAAATGAATGTTTGTGTGCATGTGCAGTCTCTTTACGTGTGGCTTCTCTGAGCCACTAAGCCCTATATGACTTATGTCCAAACCGTTTGAAAGCCCTTAGTAGTATAAGTTTATTTGGTCATTGACAAGTATAATATATATAAATAAAATAATAAAATAATAACTGTACAGTACAATTATTAGAACAGGATTCAAAGAACAAATATCAGAGTCAGACTCCACCAACTATCATCAGTTGTCACCAGCCATATTTTCAAATTCATAATTTAAAATCACCTGACAGGGACTGATTTTTAATGTTGCTTTAAATTCAGGCGTTATATCCAGTTGTCAAATCTCTTCTGGCAGGTCATTCCAAAGTCTGGGGGTGGCTGAAGAAAACGTTCTCTGGATGACAGTTGCCAGCCTAGTCTGATCTGATTCAGGTAAATGTCCCCCAGAGGACCTGAGTGTCCAGGATGGGTTATATGGTGAAAGGTGATCCCATAGATAATATGGACCCAAACCATGTAGGACTTTAAAGGTAACAACCAACACTTTCCACCTTGCCCAGAAACTAATTGGCAGCCATTGGAGTAATTTTAATAATGGTGCAACATGACCTCTCTTAGATGTGACAATAACCAGTCTGGTTATGTTTTGCCATGTTTTGAACTAACTGAAATTTATGAACTTGGTACAGAGGTAGCCCAGTGTACAGAGCATTGCAGAAGTCCAACCTTGGAGATTGCCAGCACATGCACAACTGTCTTTAGATCTTCCAGATCTTGAAAAGGGACACAGCTGGCACAACAACCAAAGCAGAAAGTAGGTATTTTCATCCTTATTCATAACTTTTGCCATCTTGACCACATTTTGATGTTGTTTAGCCACACATGTCCCAATTTTCACCTGTAAAATGTTGTGGGGGGGAGGCTGAAGAAAATATTTTCAATGGCTGCCTCTAGGCTATGAAAAGCCCTCTCATTTGGTCCCCTTTATGCTCTCTTTTTGCTGGCAGGCAAAGATCATCCTCTTTATATAGGCTTTCAGCCTTTATTTTGGAGAGAAGGGTGTGAAACAGCTGTGCTCCTCATACAATATGTGTCTTGTGCATCTTTGTTTTAAAGTAATGTATTAATTGAATTGAAAGTTTAATGCTTTTTTTAATCTTTCCCATACTATTTTATTTTGTTTTAATTTATACTGTAATCCTCTTTGAGTCCCATTTTGGGAGAAAGGCAGGATATATATCAAATAAATAAATAATCTGAGAACTCATTGATATAGAATCTTTTCCCTTTTTTCCCCTTTCTTTCTTTTTTCCTTTGGTCCTTCAGAAAAGGTCATGGTAAGGATGCTGTGTGTGATGCATCTTACATCTGAGGCTTTCTATCTTGAAAAGGCACACACTGTATATGTACTGCAGTCAATCTAACATGAACAGAACATGTCAGTCACACTTTATCCCATTATATAGTCTGTCTACTTACAGCCATGGACAGCTTTAAATATATCTTCAGTAGTGACATTCAAGGAGAATTAATTTTACCATGAGTAGGAAATAACTGACTGGGATCTATACGCTTTTTGAAAAATCATCTGTCTAAAATGTTTTTAGCCTTGTGAGGAATTGTTGACTCTGTGTGTGGCTGCCCCATGGAGAGAGTTACTGAATTACAGGTAGCAATTGTCCAAATGATATATTTTCAGGCCCAAGACCAACAACTCATATAAAGGCTGCCAGTCCCTAGAAATGGGGCAAGTAGAATCCCTCATCTCTCCCCTCCAATTGTTGATAGGAGGTAAGACAGTGCTGCTTCCTTCTTGACCTTCCCAGCAGAGTTGCTCTGCAGAATAACAGAGAAATTAATGCAATGTTCTGAGCACACATGTGAGAGAGTATTCAAGGGAATTAGCGGAAGTAGGTGAAAATGTTGCTGGTAAGCTTACTTTTTTTCTGATGATCCTAATGTAGTTCATTTCTTTTCAGCCCTCTTATCTCAGTTCTGAGGATTGTTATCTTCATGAATCAATACAGAATTGCAAAGGAGGGTGAGAAGGAAGGGAAAGAGAAGAGGAGCTGTTGCCACCAACACAACCAACCCATGATTCCAGTTACTTCTTTTGATGAAGTCAGAAAGAAACAAAGTGAACATTTTTTTTCTTTTTGTTGTTACAGTTGTTGGTGATTGTGTTTTTTGTGTGCACACATGTTTGTTTTTAGCAAGGAGGAAAAACAGCCTGATATAAACTGAGAGTGACATTTATACTTTGTATAAATTAAGAGCCAGTGTGGTGTAGTGGTTTCAGCATTGGACTACAACTCTGGAGTTCATGTTTTGATTCCCTGCTCAGCCATGAAAACCCACTGAGTGACCTTGGGCGAATCACATACTCTCAGCTGCAGAAAATCCCATGAGAGGTTCACATTAGTGGTTTCATATAGATGTTGAGCAGGATGGAGAACAAAAATGGAGCCCCAAGAGACCCACAGACTACAGGCCAAGGAGTCAAGCAGGACTCCCCTAGTACCATGGCAATACTGCAGCCACAACGTTGTGAGTTTAATCCCTCGGACTCCAAGTTGACTCAACATTCCAGCCTTTTGTAAGCTGGTAAAATGAGTACCCAGTTTGTTGGAGGCAATTGCCTTACACATTGTAAACTGCTTAGAGAGTGTTTAGTTCACTATGGAGCGGTATAGAAATATAAAGTGCTATTGCTAAGAGCTTTTGATAGCTGCTGAGTGATTCAGAAGAAGCAAAAGGGACACACTCCTCCTGTGTAGTTCATCCACAAAAGCAACTAAGGCTGTCTCTGTCCCATAACCAGGCATAAAACCAGACTGACATGGGACAAGATAACCTATTTCATCCAGAAATCCCTTGAGAATGCAAGCACACATTCTATTACCTTTCCCCCCAAAATTGAAATATTAGACACCTGCCAATAGTTATCCATTATAGAGCATGGAAGGTTTCCAATGATGGCCTTAGAACTGACTACTTTAGGCATGTTGGAACTCTGTCTTGGTATAAGAAGGCATTAATTACTCCCTTCACTCACCCCAGTTCCCCTCTGGCCTTTTTAATGAGCCAAGAAGGGCAAGGTTCTAACCTCTCCAATGATCCTGTCCACATCCTCAAGCTGTACAAACTGAAAATAATCCATTATTATTGGAGAAGCAGGGGCCAAGGTTACATCCTCTGGAACTTCACCAACTAGTGCATCCAGGCCAGAGCAGATCTGAGCACATTTATCTGCAAGATGCCATGGTAATTCTTCACAGTGGGTTGTTGAGTGGTCTGCATTTTCTTCTTGAGGTTCCCCACCACCACTCCCTCTGTGTCGTGTCTTTCTAGATTGTAAGCCTGAGGGCAGGGAACCGTCCAATTAAAAATATTGTATGTACAGCGCTGTGTAAATTTACAGCGCTTTATAAATAAAGGTTAATAATAATAACAACAACAACAACAACAATGTAACTGACCACCAGGAACAACTCTGCTGGATGGCTCCTTGCAGATGCAATGATGGCAGAATAGAATAATTTCTAGGTTTCCCATATTGCCATGAAGAAGGCCTTCACATAGGGTCTAGGCTGTATGTTCAGTCACACTTGCTTCAAAACATCCAACAACATTGTTCTAGTCTCACTCATTTCATCACCTCTGTCTCCCTGGATACATCAGCCTTCAGGGCAGAACATTCTAATCAGTTCCCCATCCCAGCAAAGGTTCTAAGTCCCAGCAATTCAAAACCCAATCAGGTAGTGATCTGTCTATGACAATGGAACTGTAGAAAATTCCTCCACACAAAGATCACCATCACCATGTCCAGTACAGAAAATAAATTCAGAGTGTGCCCAATAGCATGAATGGGGCCAGATACTACTTGAGACAGACCTATGGTTGTCATGGAGGCCATGAAATCCTAAGCCATGGTGGTGGTCTCAGCATGAATGCTGAAATCCCCACACCAACTCTGAGACCACCCTAGCTAGCAGCAGGGTAGACGGTACACGAACAGGATCCTTATTATGGCCCAGCCACCCCACTTTAAATATCAAAACATGCTGACTGTGGGACAGGACACCTGATCAGGGGGATGGAATCATGATAGACCACTGAAATTCCACCTCCTTCCCCGCCCCCCCAAAATAGACTTGCCTGTTTCTGTACAAAAAAAACATGGTGGGCAAAGCTGAGAGTGTTTAACATCCTAGGCTCATGCAACCAGGTCTCTGTGATACAAACAGGTTGGCAAATTCATCCAGAATTAAATCCTTGAAACTTATAATTTTACCATTCACTGAGGTGGCATTAAGGAGCAGCATTTTCAAGCCAGGACTGATACCAAGGCTATCCAGAATATTTGGCCTGGAAGACAGTATAGGGGCAATGAGCAGCTTGCTATGCGCTCCTCTTCCATGATATTGGAGTTTATTGCATGCAAAAATAAAGCGACATACGCCTGCTGGGATACAATCAGTAATTAATGCATGAAAAATGCCACTGATGCCACTGGGCGACTGCATCCCAGATGCATCCAGGCTCCCAGCCAACCAATTTGCAAACATGGGAAGCTCCAATTTTTGAAAAGCAGGCAGCTGACCATGGCTGGGAGCCTAGATGCAGCTGGGATGCAGTGGCTTGGTGGCAACGGCGGCATTTTTCCTGAGATAATTCCCGGTTGCATCTCGTAAGTGACTGTATCCCGGCAGGGGTAAGTCACTTTATTTTTGCATGTGATACATTCCATTGTAACTGTTTCCTCCCCTCACTTCCATGCAACCCCTCTAAACACATACACAAATACAAAATCCTATCTATCTGGGATCCTCTCTCTTTTTCTGTTGCACTCAAAAAAACCTCTCCCTTTTAACCTATTGTTGTTGTTGTATGCCTTCAATCATTTCTGATGTATGGCAACCTTAAGGCGAACGTATCATGGAGCTTTCTTGGCAAGATTTGTTCAGAGGGAGATTGTCTTTCTCTGAGGATCAGGGTGTGTGACTTGCCAAGGTCACCCAGTGGGTTCCCATGGTGTAGTAGAGATTCAAACCCTGGCCTCCAGAATTGTAGTCCAACCTTCAAACCTCTGCTCTCCACCTTTAAGCTTACGGGGGAAAAGGCACTTTAGGCTTTCACACTTTCAACTACTGTACTAGAAAGAGACAAATACCTAAAAGTTTTGAGCAGTCTAAACTCTCCTCCTTACTCCTCCCTGGTTTATTCTCAGTCCTCTTCATTGCCAAGTTTTTCATAAGGAAATTGAAGGATTTGTTTTCTTTTTCCTCAAAGGAGTGCCATCTTGTAGAACCAAGAGGTGATAGCTGAAAGTCAAGGATTTCACTTATCTGTATAAGGACAGGACTGGCTAGAGGGCTTTAAATAATGATTTTTAAGCTGCATGTTCCTGTTTTATGTCTAGCAATTCATACTGGTGCAGACTGCAGGAGTGTAGCATAGAGATAGGAAGGTGATTACTTTTATTGGGCCTTTTTTTACTGAACGAATCTGTGACAAGCTTTTGAGTTACACAGAATATATCATCTAGCAACTCTCCAGTGCATTTGTGATATTCTGTGGAAAACTACTTATGTGTTTAAAATGTTTCTGTTGTGTGCATTTGGAGAACTGATCTTTACAGCTCTAAGCCTATAGCTCCCAATTCCTAAATAAATAGCCCCAGGAAGATGGACGTTCAGTAAATTTTCCCTTGTTCAGGCTTTGCTATGATGATCAATAGAGAGATTTGTCATAGTCAATATATATATTTGGAAGAGGAACAATGCAATAGCAGATTTGCCCCAGTCTTTCACAGTTGTGATTCTGATAACATATTTCTCTTATGGTTATGGCATGATACCACTGGTTCTGCAACCAGTTCTGCACCTGAAAACTATTCCTCATCCCACACACACACACACACACACGCACCGCCCAGAATGAGGTGTGCATGTATACCATGTCATCTGCACTAACTGAATGGATTCATGAGAAATTGGTTTTTGCCTATACTGAAAAGCATGCATAAGTGATTTTTTCTTAAGTTAATTATCCTTTGGTTTTATTAACAGAAAGTGAATTTTCCTTAAGTTTTAGTGATAGAGGATTGGATTCTGAGCCATCAGTTAGTTACAGAACTGGGAGGTAGGGCTTAGATATTTTATAATCACTCTTGAGGGTGAATATTGATTATTAAAAGGGGAACAGATAAGGAACTGGGTAGCAAAAATCTCACCAGTTTTTAAAGTTACATTGGCCTGTTACAGACTGCCAAAATAAAGCTGCTTCGGGTCTCTTTGGAGGTATGCTGTTTAAATTATGCTTGCATCCTAAGAATCCGGAAGCTGCACCAAAGCTGCACTCTAGTCCTTAGGACTGGAGCGTGGCTTTGGTGTGGCTTTTGGACTCTTAGGACTCATGCATCATTGAAATACCATACCTCCAAAGCGACTCGAAGCAGCTTTATTTTGGCCTGTCTGTAACAGGTCTACATCAGTCAGAACACAAAAGTATATAAAAGAAATATTTGGTTCATTGTTTTAAGGCTGAGAACTGGTGTACCAGCTCTTCTAACAAGAACTGTGCAATTCCTGCAGGCCTATCATACTAACAGATCAACACTGTACTCTGACATAAATGCAACCTCTAGCCCTATTGTATCCAGTCCAAGTGACTTCTAATCAATTGTTCTGAATGTTTCCCAATACAAAATAATGATAAGAAAAAGTGAGTAGCATACATACCGCATTTGAAGCTGACCCTAAGCCCCTTTTATTCTCAGGATCACTCTAAACAACGAGTTATTTTATACTTTTCTCAAGGATGAGATCAATTTCATCAAGAACACCAGCCACACTCTATAAAGTTTTCTATTGATCTGTAAAACAGCAGGGTGCCAGATTCCCATGGCATAGCATTGGTTAAACTTTGCCCAAGGGAAGCCTGGAGCTGACAAATTCTCCCTCCGCGCTAAGGCTAACTGCAATTAATGGAAATTACTACAGAAGGTTTGGGGTCATATGGATTATTTCTGCAGAAGAAAAACAACATAAATATAAAGGATTGCTTGATATTTCATCTTTATTACTTTTCTTTCCAGGGTGGTTGAATGTTTTAAATATTGTTTACTGGTGCTGTGGGGTTTCAAGAGACTGGGAATTGCCTCAAAATCCGTTTAACCATATGATTCTTTTAGAATCTCCTGACTGTTTTCTGAAGCAGAAAGCCATTCACCACATTAAATGTAATTACACATAAGGGCAATAAAACTAACATCAACGAACCCTGCCACTTTTAACATAAAAGGTATCAGAATGACTGTGTTAGAGTACAATCTTTGCCTGGCACAAGATAGCTAATGAGACCAAATGGTAAATCTTGGCATCCTCTTCTCTATCATTCCTCTTTATATCAGCAGTGATGCCAATTTTTTCTCCATTTCATTAGGGATGGACAAAACCAGCACTAAACTTTAAGATCTATTACCGAAATGGCTGCAATTAAAGTTAAGATCTCTAAAGTATTGGTTAATAGGAATTGCAATTCAACCCCTTAGAAGAGCTTGCACATACAGCTTTCATACAAGCAACATAGAAATATTAAGTCCATAAGTGAAATTGCAGTGAAGTGATGTGAATAATAAAGGATGTACATTCTGGGTTCCTAATTAGTTACTTTTAATACTTAGCACAGCCTGAAGATTACTTGTTCAGGATGTATCTGCATTTTATTATCAAATATGCATCAAGGATTTCAAGTACGCAAGAGAGAGAGAGGCTTGACAGGAGATCCAGAGTGATACATACATCATGATGAAATTATACTATTAAATCACACATACACACATGCACACCTCTTGGATATACCCAACAAGTAATCATATCTCTAAACAGTGCACCTTGATACGCTAAAGTATATGATATAAGATATGCCAAAGAAATCCTTAGCATATACCATTTTAATTCATATCTCTTTTTGTGTCTGAGGTTTACATGCATTTTGACTAAGAAGTTCCAGGAGAGATTCCATGAGGAGAAATATGAGGAAAGGGCCTATCTTTGTAGAATGAAAAAGAAGAGATCAGTTGGCCATGAAAAGGGGGCTTATGTCAAGTATTGAGATTCTTGTCACTGATCACCGATTGTTCTATAAGCCCATGTTCAGGACCATGGGAAGCCACTTGTTTCCCACCATATTTATTTATGACATTTATATGCTACATTTCTTTAAGGAGGCAAGGTGGTGTACATGATTTCTTCACCCCGATAACAACCCTGTGAGGAAGCTTAATCTGACAGATGGTGACTGGCCAGTGAACATAATGACTGAGTGGGGTTTGATCCTATGTCTACCAGCCACAATCTAAAACTCTGTACAGCACTAGTTCTCTCTTAGCCCAGGTTAACAGACCCACAAGCAGGTTCACAGCCACTAGAAGCAATGGTAAAGGGAGTTGGTCTTGTATTTAGAGACCAGTGGAACAAAACTATCCATTTTTTCCCCCAAAAGAGATGCTAGGTTTTGCTGTGGTCCATCATAAGAGAACTTCAATATATCATTACTTTCATATATTTTGGTATAACACTCTTAACCAAAACATCAGATTTATTTGATGAAAATTACATGAACACATGGAAAGAAATTAAAAGAAATTTGGTCTCTTGGAATAATAAATTTCCTTATTTGGTAGAATTTCAATTCTTAAAATGCTAGTCTTATCAAGATGCTTTTCTTATTCCAAATGTTGCCAATTTTAATTAAAGACAGCTTCTTCAAATCTTGGCACAAAGATATAAGCACTTTCATATGGCAGAAAAAGAGACCAACAGTCAGATTAAAATTGTTGCAAGACTCCAAGAAGAGAGGGGGACTAGAAGTGCTGGATTTAAAACACTATTTTATAGCATTTCACCTGTCTTAAAGAATGGATATCATTAAAAGATGACAGATTATTAGAATTAGAGAGGGATGGACTTCTTTTTGGTTGGCACGCTTATCTAGGTTACAGGAAGCTAAAAGCAAATAAAGAGTTTAACATACATTGTATTAGATGTTCTTTACTAGAGGTGTGGAATAAACACAAATTAAGGATTATGCCAAAACTTCCCTCTTGGTTTTCCCCCCAAGAAGCTATACAGCGAAGAGAGACTTGATATGGAATAAATTGGCTAACTTAAGGAAATTTGCTATATATAGATAGTTTGGGTAATTATAAAATGAAAACACAAGAAGAATTGAATGAGGCAGGAAATATACTGGATTAGGTACAGACAAATCTTGGAACGATATAAAATGGATATAAAAACACAGGGATTTGACCTGACATTAAATGAATTCGACAAAATCTGGATAAGTTGCAATAGGAGATGGATGGAAACTTTTATTTTAAAAAACTGTTAAAATGAGAACTTGAAGACAAGGTAATTAAACAAAACATGATCCAATGGGCAAAATTTTTTGGCTACCCAATCGAATTAGAGAAATGGGAACATGTTTGGACCTAAGGTCAAAAGTACACAGCCTCACAAAATTCAAAAGAAAACTTCTACAAAACGTATTTTAGGTGGTATTTAACCCTGGGGAAAAAAATTCTAAAATATATAAATCCAGTAATAATCTATGCTGGAAGTGCAGTAAAGAACCTGGCACACAATATCATTGTTTATGGTCTTGCAAAATAATTAAAAATTATTGGATAATAATAATTAATAATAATAATAATAATTTGTTTTATTTATATACCGCTATTCCAAAGATCATAGCGGTGAACAGCAAGTAAACTAATTAGCAAGTAAGCTAATTTGCCCCCAACAGTCTGGGTACTCATTTTAGCGACTTCAGAAGGATGCAAGCCTGAGTCGAGCTTGGGCCCTTTTGCTGGTCTTGAACTCGCAACCTTCTGGTTTCGAGTGAATGGCTGCAGTACAGGCATTTAACCACTGCGCCACCAGGGCTCCTATAGAATAAATTATATAATTAATTCTATGCTCCAGATAAAGCTTCAAGCATGCCCAGAGACTTATTTATTAAACATGTGGGATTCCAGTTTGGATAAACAATGTGGTAAAACTTTGTTTTCCTTAATTTCAACTGCAAGTATATCATTAGTACAAAAATGGAAATCAAAAAAATATTCCAAGTATAAAAGAATGGCTAATAAAATTATTGTTAAAATATATTTCTAATTTTTATTGAAAATGTTCAGATGTGGCAATGGTTAACTAAGGTTTAAAATGGTTCCTGTTGCAGGCCAGAAAGCCTAGGCCTGGAATAACAAGTCTTCAAGGACATTGCCTGAGACATAATATAAACAAAATGTATTATTGTTATGCTTTTGTGTAGTATGGTGACTTCATGAGAAATAGGAGTGTCCACTTGGTGGGAAAGTTGATCTTGTGAGAGAACAAAGACTGATGTCATATTCAATTTTCTTGCATGGACTCTGAAAGAGAATAGATGTATAGTAGCTTGTTGTGCATTGTGTAAATAGCAACAAAGTTAATAAACCCTCATTTGAGTGAAACTCTGTGTGGAAGTTACTTTGATCCTGAGTAGCTGAGAAGACTGCATCTGTTCCAGTTGGTACCAGTCCAGAACCACCGGTAACAAGAGACATCAACCATCCCAAAGATCTTTTTCTCTAACAATTATATGACATTATAGTGATGGACAAGAGAGGTAAGGCGATGAGAAATGGAGAAAATGAATGGACACTGGTTTTGTCTTATTTTAAAAAGGAATGGGGAAATGTAGCTACAATTAGCTTCTAAAACAGCACAGGATTATACCTATATGTGAAAGGAAACATTAAAAGTAAAAATAAATAAAAGGATAGCTAGATTTAAAGAGGAGGAGGAAGGGAAAGGGAAAGAAGTGAGTCACCTGAAGAATCTATTAACGCTTAGCAGAATGGAAAGGGGAAAAAGGAAAAAGAATCCAACAGTTTATGAAATGAAATAATGAAACTTACTTTGAAGGAAATGAATATAGAGCAAGATGTGATAATAGGAGAAGAATACAAAGGTACATAGATAAGGTAAATAATAAAATAGAACATAGGAAATGTAGAAGGAAATGTTTAGAAAGTAAGTTATAGGACTACACAAATGGATCAAAGTATATAAAGAAGTATGGTAGGTTTTCAATAATAACTATTTAAAATAAAGATAAGAAGGCCTTTGTAGGATACCAAATAATCCAGCAGGGACAAGAAGGAAGTTAAGTATGTATGTTACGAATGTAGAAATGGAAAGAAAGTGGGATAGATGTGGAGAGAGGTAATTTGAAGGGATAAGTATGTTGATGAAGGTGTGAGAATGTAGTATGGATAAGAATAGAAGGAAGAAAGATGAAGAGGTAGAGAGTGAGGATTAAAATAAAGATAAGAAGGCCTTTGTAGGATACCAAATAATCCAGCAGGGACAAGAAGGAAGTTAAGTATGTATGTTACGAATGTAGAAATGGAAAGAAAGTGGGATAGATGTGGAGAGAGGTAATTTGAAGGGATAAGTATGTTGATGAAGGTGTGAGAATGTAGTATGGATAAGAATAGAAGGAAGAAAGATGAAGAGGTAGAGAGTGAGGAT